>NC_135220.1:15029025-15329025 GCF_052324685.1 Brachyhypopomus gauderio | reverse complement strand
GCGAGTGAAACAAAAAGACACTGTGGGCTGTAGTTTGTCTTGCCGTTTCTGGTGTTGTGCCTGTTTGGGTGTAGGTATAGTGCACACAGACTGTGATTGTGAACATGGAACTAATGGAAACTAGACTGAGCAAAGAGCTTCTCTCTGTGATTTAAAATAAAATAATGTAATAGAAGAAGTGAGGTAATATCTCAGTGAGGTAATATCTCTGTGAAGTAATATTTCAGTGAGGTAATATAGAGGTGTAGTGAGGTAAAATTTCAGGGAGGTAATATCTCAGTGAGATAATATAGAGGAATAGTGAGGTAATATCTCAGTAAGGAAGTTGTAGAGGTGTAGTGAGATCAACTCAAGCTCAGCATGGAGGCCTGCGTAGATGGATGTTTTAACAGGTAACATGGAGAACTTCCACATCCTCACATTGTAGACTGTCCACAGGTGTTCCTCAAGGCTCAACTCTGGGTCCTCTTTTCTCTCATCACTCACTTTCTTGGTAATGTAATCTCTATTCATGGGCTTCTTCTATTGGTAGCTGGTATTGAATGGAAGGGTCATGACTGGTATTGAATGGATGACTCATGACTGGTATTGAATGGAAGGCTCATGACTGGTATTGGAATGAAGGATTGATATATTGGTCATTGATTTATTTATTTGAAATGTCAGAAATGTTTATTTATCAATTTTGACAAATAACAGATGGAACTAAAGATGGAACAAAAAGTTTCATTTAGTTAGATAATTCTGCACAGTAATAGTTGAGAAAGAGCCAATTATCAAGCCAAAACCTCTTTTACTTCCTTAAATATTCAAATTTGAGATTCAATAATGTTTTGGATTGTCCAAGTGCACTGTAATTGTTCAAAAATAAAACAAATTCTTTAAAAATACTTCTAGTAATTGTGCACACAGTTTTTATTTTACTGAATTTCTAAAAAGACACATACACATTTCAATACATTTCCACATATATACTTTTATACCCGTTTTACAAAAATGACCTCATATACACGCCCAAACACAGACTACAGACTGTGCTGACACGCACAGCCGGCACTGTGCCTCACCTAAACAGGGGCGGTGTGGTACATATGCACATCCTGTAAAAGGGAGAATCAGTTCCTACTGTGGAGTGGCATGCATGAGACACACCAAAATAACCTTATGTACATATGTACAGTGAGTGGGCAAAATAATGCAAACATCAAATAATTAGTTTGTAATAGTTTGATCTTGATGACAAAGGCAGCTACACGGGTGAGTTCTGATTGGCAGGTAACGACATGTGTCGAGGTTTCAGAATCAACAAACGGTTCCAAAGAGATGGTGGCAGATTAGCAAGTCCATCTGTTACAGATTACTTCATTTAAACTGAAACAGTAACACAGTTAATAAGGGAGTTATTAATGTAAAGGGATACATGTGTTAAATATGATTAAAGTGCCAAATACAGGGAACTATTGGAAGCTAAAACAAATCAAACTACTGCCTCAGAAAATTACATCAGGCCCTGAAAAATAAAATTTGGAGTGTGTGTGTTTGTATACACATTAAAGCTATTTAGCAGTGCAAGACAAGTGACCAGGTGTTCACCAGATCTCTTCTTTTCAGTGTTTCTGATCTGCAGTCAGAGTGCCAGAGATCCAACTGTGTAGACAGTTAGTTCCCCTCTGCCGAGTCTCTCAGCTGTTTTAGTAAAGAGCTTATAAAGGGCTTATCATGATATTATCATGATATTTGGATATGGCCTATATCAAAATATAAGGTGCTATATTTATTTATTTGCTCAATTATTCGGTTGCATAATTGCATAACTATTGCACAATTGTTTCATTCCTGCTCGGTGATCTCTGCCCCTGTATGGCACGAGCAGAACCAGCAGCCCAGCGGACCAGGTTGGCAACAGCACCAGAACCGCACCTGCTTCCAAACAGACAGGCCTTCGATCCGTATGCGGCGCAGAATGTTCCGGAAGGCGGCACGGTATTCTGAGTTGTGGCAATAGATGATGGGGTTCAGGCCAGAGTTGACGTAGCCCAGCCAGTTGAGCTGCATGAAGACGTCGTTCCCAAACGAGTTGGGCTCCACCGCCTTGACCACATTGGCCACAAAGAACGGCAGCCAGCAAATGGTGAAGACCCCAATGACCAGGCCCAGAGTCTTTAGGGCCGTGTGCTGGTGGACCACGTGCCAGGTGCGCCAGGAGCTCCAGGTGCTCCAGGTGCGGCGTGAGCGATGGCTGCTGCGGTTCTGGGACGACTCGGGCCAGGCGGGCGGAGAGTGTCCTGCGGGCGGTGGGTGTCCTGCGGGCGGCGCATGCTGAATTTGATCCCTCAGGAAGCGCAGGCTGTCCTTATTAATGAGCTTCACCTGCCGCCTGGCGATGACGAACACCTGGCCGTACAGAAACAGCATCACCAGCAGGGGGACATAGAACGAGAAGGCAGATGAAATGATGCCGTATACGGGGTTGGTGATGAAGCAGCAGGAGGAATTGAACTCTGCTGACTTTGGGCTCGTCACGTTCCCACCCATGATGGGCACGAACGATACGAGGGTGCTGCACAACCACACGCCTCCCACCACCAGCCACGCCCTCTGTCTCCCCAGCAGAGCTCTGCGCCGCAGGGGCCTGGTGACGGCCACGTAGCGCTCCACGGCGATAGCGCACAGCGTGTTGATGCTGGCGGTCACACACAGCACGTCGACCGACAGCCACAAGTCGCAGACGATCTCCCCCAGCGTCCACGCCTCGTGCAGCAGCAGGGGGATAGACAGGGGCTCGACCACACAGCCCACTACGAGGTCAGCACAGGCCAGGGAGGTGATGAACACGCTGGTGGGGGTGTGGAGCTGGGGCGTGAGCGAAACGGCCAGGATCACCAGTAGGTTCCCGCCCACGGTGAGGAAAATGATGAGTGCTAATGGCAGGATGAGGAGGGGTTCCAGTGAGGCGGACTTGTAGGAAATGTTAGAACTGATATTCTGTAGGAGCTTCATGCACACACATGCACACACACACACACACACACACACACACACACACACACACACACACACACACACACACACACACACACACACACACACATTAGCTACACACAGCATTATCTCCGATTGAGAGAGGCTTTTGGTGGATAGGGAAGCTGCCAGTGACAATTATAAAGAATTTTTGCTTTTTGCTTTTGGTTATATGTGTTTAACTTATCTGTGTTTAAAGAGAAGGTTAGTTCATATGTGTTTAAGAGACAGTTAGGTTATATGTGTTTAAAGAGACATTAGGTTATATGTGTTTGAAGAGATTGTTAGGTCATATGTGTTTGAAGAGTGTTAGGATATATGTGTTTAAAGAGTGTTAGGTAATATGTGTTAGAAATGGTTAGGTCTATGTGTTTAAAGAGTGTTAGGTTATATGTATTTAAAGAGTGTTATGTTATATGTGTTTGAAGAGACAGTTCGGTCATATGTGTTTAAAGAGTGTTAGGTTATATGTGTTTGAAGAGACAGTTCGGTCATATGTGTTTAAAGAGTGTTAGGTTATATGTATTTAAAGAGTGTTAGGTTATATGTGTTTGAAGAGACAGTTCGGTCATATGTGTTTAAAGAGTGTTAAGTTATATGTGTTATGTTATATGTGTTTGAAGAGACAGTTCGGTCATATGTGTTTAAAGAGTGTTAGGTTATATGTGTTTGAAGAGACAGTTAGGTCATATGTGTTTAAAGAGTGTTAGGTTATGTGTGCCTGGCTGCTTCCCTCTGCACTTTAAGCTGGAACTTAGCAAATTCAAACACTGAGCCCCGTTGTTCTGATTATCTCAAAAGTCAAAGACTGATTCACCTCAGAAGTCTGAAGAATTTTCAGCAGCAGTTCTCAACACATTTGTACAAATTTTACCAGCATCTATATGAAATCGTTCCATTTTCATCTCTCAGTGTAAATGTTCTTGCTGTTAACACTTTTCTGGCTGATATGTAAAAATAGTATTAACTACTCAGTGCTTCAGTATTAAATGGTTACTATCATATATTAGATGGTTACTACCATATATTAGATGGTTACTGCATTGACTTGCATCAAATGTAGTCATATACGTTGCTTTTAAAATAAACAACAACTCTCAAAGAGAACATTAGCTTACCATGTTGCCGTCAAACTCCAGATGTTTTAAGTGGCATTGAGTAATTACTGTGAGAATATCATGGGTAACTTATCAGCCCTGATCATCCATTGTTATCTTGTACACTGCTACAGCAACGCCACACTGACAGCAGCAGTGGTGTGCAATGCACAATGCCGCGTGTGGTCTGAACAAGATGTTCTCACCACAAAGTTCTACATCCTGTGGTTTCTGAGCGATATGGACGCTGATCTGGAACTAAAGTTTCGCGTGGTATGAACACAGTGCTGCACTTTCCCACGGACGCAGGGCATAAGTCTGACTGAGGGGACAGGCAGGACTCCTGACAGCACTACCCAGCGTTGTAGCACTGCATGCAGTGATGGGGCCTCCCCTTCACACACCGATCACCCCACATGACAACAAGACAGAACAACTGCTTTGTTTACATTGCCACTGTAGTGAAATGAATAATTAAAAAAATGCAATTATGCATGAAATGTATTCAGATTAAGTTATGTACAAGAAATGATGTGCAATCTGTAATGCATAAAACCAAATCCAAGGTGTCAGAGTAGCTGTAATATCTAGACAAAACTGCTTCACCAAATGCTGATGCAGCAGACATGTTGACGTAGCTACACCAGCCATCCAAGGCACGAGAAAGCTGATGTTTTGGGGTTAGTAACACTATTACTGTCACTACTGGAGTGAGTGGAGGTCAGCAGAACTGTCTGACGGAACGCCGTCTGGACACACGTGCTGACAGGCAGTGGCGGAGGAGCTCTGGGTCAGCAGCCACGCACACAGCTGCTTGGGGCTGATCCATTGTGTTCAGTTCTTCACACTGGATCTCATTTGACTTCTGTTAAAGGTTAGCTCATTTGTGCTCTGTTAGAAGGCTGCTCATTTGACTTCTGTTAAAGGTTAGCTCATTTGTGCTCTGTCCTCCGACTTGGCTTTGGTTCTGGTTAATATAATACCGATAAGTCCATAGTCATATATAAAAACAACTTCTAAGGAGGTAGTCATACGATGGCTTTAATTCCCTGAAACATTAATTGGGAATAACATATTTGAAGCAGCTCTGTCTATTATGAAACCAAAGGACTGAGACTGCACACAGTGTTAGATGAGTGTAATCATCAGAGCTTAGGACAAGCAGATCAGCTGTCTCCTCCAGCTCTCATGTGTGTGACAAACGGCGCAGTTGACGGAGGGTAACGGATGGGAAGGGAAATGCTGGGATTTCTGTGGGCGCAAATGCCTTGTTGATGCCAGAGGTCAGAGGAGAATGGATGGATCCATCCTGCCTTGTATCAACGGTTCATGCTGGTGGTGGTGGTGCAATTGTGTGGGAGATATTTTCCAATGACACAGCCTACCTGAGTGTTGTTGCTGACCATGTCCATCCCTTGATGACCACAGTGTACCCATCTTCTGATGGCTACTTCCAGCAGGATAATGCCCCATGTCATAAAGCGCGAATCATCTCAGTTTCTTGAACACGACAATGAATTCACTGTACTCGAATGGCCTCCACTGTACTAGAATATCTCCAGACCTCAATCCTTTGGGAAGTGGCGGAATGGGAGATTCGCATCATGGATGTGCAGCCGACAAATCTGCAGCAACTGTGTGATGCTATCATGTCAATATGGACCAGACTCTTTGAGGAATGTTTCCAGTACCTTGTTGAATCTATGCCACGAAGGCTTAAGGCAGTGAAGGCAAAAGGGGGTCCAACCCGATGGTAGCAAGGTGTACCTAATAAAGTGGCCTGTGAGTATAAATACCCTGTAGATTCCCTTAATGTGATGCTTTCATTTTGAATTGATAGACATGTATGATGTCATGAGTGACTGCCCTATTCTCTCTCCTTTTGTGGATAGCTCAAGTGAGCAATACAGGCAATGTGTTTTTCTCTTTCCTCATTTATACAGGAACGAAAATAAAACTTCACAACGCAGAACGTCTCCGATGTTTTTTTTTTCGCAAAACACAACGTGGAGTCAGTGTTTGATGTAGACGAGACCGACTACAAGAGCGCCACCCGGTGTGCGTCTGTCACATACACGGCGCCTGGCATATGCCCGATAGACCAACGAACATTGTGTATAACCATGCGTGATTGGCCAGCAGGCAATTAGCATAATTCAGTAAAACGTCAGTCAATTAAGGTGTCACCTGCTGAGCAGATTTCCTGATGGAATTTATTATTGAAAGTAGGCAGTATCCACACAACAGTATGGCTATTTGTTTTTAACTTCATTCTAAACTGATATTTATGAACAAATACATTTATTTGGTCCAAATATAAAAACATAATCATGTTTTATTAGTAAAGTAAGCCTAGAGAAAGGTAAAGTGTCCAGACGGAGGGGAAAACAGGGGACAAGAGAAGTAAATGAATAGGGCATTAATGACACAAAAACGAATAGGGGTGTTAATTAATGACTCAAATAAGGTAACACTACAGAAAAAGGTGTTAGCTCCTAACTAATGACTGTCACAAATATGGTGATCCTATACAGAACAGCTACTTCTCAGGTCCGATCAGTTCCAGCAAGATCTTGCCGTAATGACCTGACGTGTCACCCTAGAGGGAAAGAGCAAAGGAAGAGAAGTTACAGCAGAACAACCTTAGGCTGAGCTCTAGCGCCCCCACTCTGCCAGTGCTGGAACCACAGGGGTGTCAGACATGCCTCATGCCTCGTGCATCCAGATCAAGCCAAGAGGCTGCTTGAAAATAACACTGTGTGTGTGTGTGTGTGTGTGTGTGTGTGTGTGTGTGTGTGTGTACTGGAACAATGCATCAGTGTCAGTGACCTGTGCAGTGTAGGGGAAGAACTTCAGCCCTCTAGATGCAGACACATCTCACCTTTATATAGGAATGCAAAGTTTTGCCGTACATCTTCAGGAACTCCGCCTTGATATCCACCATGTCGACCTCACAGCGAGACACGATCACTCTGACCAGAATGCTATCTGTAGTACCTATACCCTACATCAGAGCAGTGTGATTAGTGAACACACACACACACACACACACACACACACACACACACACACACACACACACACACACACACACACACACACACACACACACACACACACACACACAGACAGTCAGTCCTACGTCAGAGCACAATCCCTGATTGGGAACCTCCAGTTCTCCACCATGCTAAAGATGTTAGAACTTACCTTCATAGATTTATGAAGTCTCTCTGCAAAGAAAGCTGGCTTGCTTTTGATGCATCTCACTGAAAGGCAAAGAGAGAAAGCGCATGCTTAACACCTTGCTTCCCCAACACACACACACGCGCGTGCACACACGTGCACACACACACACACACACGCTAAAAATAAAAGCTGTGAAGTAGGCAGGTAGTAGGAAGTAGATAGTTGTCTGTGGAAACATTTACCACGAATCAGCATTCTAAATAAATGTGAGTGCAAAGCAACAAATGTGCGTGACAAAGAGCTCACAGTCATTAGGCTGATGTGTCCCGCATCTGTCCTGCACACATCCTAACTCACCTATAGCCAGGAAGACTTCTTCCAGGTTGCCAGACATTTCCCTCTTAATGCTGTCCTCAATATCCCGGCCTGCAATGCTCTGGTACTCTTGGAACACTGCCACGAGAGAAAAAAGAAGGTGAACCATAAGAGGAAATAACATTTTCACTTTCCAACCACTAGAGGTAGCTGTTGAGACTGTATAAGCTGACTGCAGCAGGACTCAATACCGTCTCATGCTGCTTGGCACTGTGCTGTGAGGGAGTGGCTGTGCCTGCCAGGGGGAGTGGCTGTGCGTGCCAGGGGGAGTGGCTGTGCGTGCCAGGGGGAGTGGCTGTGCCTGCCAGGGGGAGGACCTTAACAACAGGGTCCCAGTGTCAGCATGGATACCTCTGAGCAGGTGGTTCCTGTTCCGCACGCAGAGGATGGTGAGGAACTTTGCCTCGTCTGTTCCCCAGCGTGCTTCTCCTGCATCGTACATGTCCTGCACGAGAGCACCGCCCGCACGGTCAGCATCACGCCCGTCAGAAGGACTACAACACCTGCCCCGCCCCAAAGGTAAAAGCCCCAGGAAGGGGCTGGAGAGGTGTGTGGAGGTGCCTGCTCTAGTTCACCTTGGCGTCTTTTTTGGCCAGGGCCTCATCTACGACGGTGCTCTCGTCCCTCCCCGCCTGTCCGAACGTAAACAAAAACAACAATCATGCCACCCCCATCCAGCAACCAGATGCCATGTAAAACTTTAAACAATCTACAGCAACACTGACCACACTGCTCTGCCTCACAGGCTCTGCTCACCCCTAACACGGCTACAATCGCCCCACCTCCCCACTGAACAGCCTGCAGGTGGTTAGAGCAGCCAAGCTCTCTACAGTCTCTGTGTCCAGGTAGGTAGAGGACCTGAGCTCTCTACAGTCTCTGTGTCCAGGTAGGTAGAGGACCTGAGCTCTCTACAGTCTCTGTGTCCAGGTAGGTAGAGGACCTGAGCTCTCTACAGTCTCTGTGTCCAGGTAGGTAGAGGACCTGAGCTCTCTACAGTCTCTGTGTCCTGGTAGGTAGAGGACCTGAGCTCTCTACAGTCTCTGTATCCAGGTAGGTAGAGGACCTGAGCTCTCTACAGTCTCTGTGTCCAGGTAGGTAGAACACCTGAGCTCTCTACAGTCTCTGTGTCCAGGTAGGTAGAGGACCTGAGCTCTCTGCGGTCTCATTGTCCAGATAGTGGGAGCTGCTCTCTCATGCTGGTAAATGTCAATGTGTACAAAAGGTCATTTCCATACACAGATGCATTCAGGCCTGTCACTATGGCCTACATCCTGTATTTGCAATGCAAACAACGTGGACTGGAGTCACGAGTTGATTAGTAGAGTCAGTAAAGGTCTTGGCAGGAGCTCTGTGGCACTGAGCAGAAAGTGTGTCAGACGTATCCAGAAGGTACTTAACCGTGAGCAGAGACACCAGGACCCTTTTAAACATGCCAGACGTGTCTCCACTGATGTCTTCCTCCAAGTTCTTCCCATACTCTGAGATTGTTGCATGTAATCAAATGAGAAAACAAGACCAGGTAATATTGTAAAAATGTTCATATTCAAATTCTGATGCCTTCATGTAAAAGAGGTCCTAGCTCAAGTAGATCAGTCTGATCAGAGAAGAGAATGACCAATTGAAGGGAATGTGTTCCAGTGGTGCACAGTTTAGTAATCGGTCTTGATTCTGTTCATGGAGGGGACGATAAGTAGCTACAAATTGAATTGGGTGTGAAGAAATGAGGGAATCGCTCATTTGTGCAGTCATATGCGACTGAGACACATTGCCCTACAGAAGGCCACGCCCATACAGGAGTGTGGAGGCCAGTTACCTTGAGTGTATGCAGCAGTGAACGCCCTAATCTCAGCGTTACTCCTGGAGGCCAGAATCTCCAGCAGACAGGCCTCATCGGTTCCTGCCCCCTGAGGTTAGCATAAACCACAGGCTAGCATTAGCTCACCACTGCTGATGTGCATAAATAGGGTCATATGTTGCGCCTCTCAGGGCCGAGTGACTGAGTAAAGTTTGCAGCGGGGTTTGGATGGAGCACCCGGTCTGCGATTGGGTGGAATGTGATGCTCCGGGAGCTGCTCCGCCTCCGCCCTCGTGGCTGACCTTAATGGCGTGCTTCAGCTCGTAAGCGTCGTACACAGGAGGCGTCATCAGGAGTCCGACCGCCACCTTCTCAAAGTGGCCGCTGAGTTCAGACTTCAGATCCTCAGCCAAGTCCTGCCGCAAAGCACATGATGTTACTCACTCATGACATGGTGAATTTTAATTACAACATTTTTTGCTTCTTTTTTGTTAGTTCATGTACTCTCATTCATCCGTTCAAATAATCCAGCACACAGTAGGCTACTTCAGAAGGGGTCAGAAATGCTCACTCAGAGAGAGCGAGAGAGAAAAAAATGAGGAAGAGGGAAAAGGGGGGGGGGGGGGGGGGGTTGGGGCTGGAGGGAGGTACTTTGTGTGCTATTCAGGACTATCCCAACCCATATGACTCACTCTTTCTGACCAAACACAGCAGTCAGGAAAATCTTCTCTGCAGAGGTTTCGAACACCAGCAATGTCTGACCAAGACCTTACTGAAACACTACTCTCATATTTCATCAGTCTGTTTGTGTTTTTTGCAAACTGTTACAGCAAATGGTGAAGTTACTTTTTAACGTGATGTTACTGTGATGTTTTCTAAGAGTGATCAATATTGAGTATACATTTGCGCTTCTCTGAATGTTTAACATCTGAGTGAATGATTAACATGTACTACATCACAATGATTAACATATACCCTTCACAAAGACCATTTTAGAGCCATAAATGCAAAATATTATTTGGCTACCCTGTTATCATGTTGCCTTCCGAACCAAATATACTATGTACATGGTGTGAGAATATCCCTTTATCGTCTACCTCATGGCCCTTTAGGTTCTATCTCTAATGGCCCAGTTGTTAATTACCATAAAATGTTAATGTACTCTTATCCATGTTGAGGAAGGAATATGGCAAAGGGAGGCATCAGGGAGAGATGATGGGTCAAACTCTCCATCGTGCCCTTCAGCATGAGTTCAGTTTAGTGCGAGTCTCCCAGTGGAATTTCCCAGGGTTCCAGTTTAGGTCTCACTGTGTTCTGCAGTGCTGGAAAAATCATCCCCATAATTCTCTCTGTGTTCCTCTTACCTTCCCAATGTCACGCTTATACACTGTCTTGATCTGCTGCCTCTGTGCAATAGTACGATGAGCGAGGATAGAAATGATAGTGGACTCGTTAGTTCCTAAAAAAAAAAAAAACAAAAAAAAAAAAAACAAACATTAAGACTCTTGTAAATCACACTTTCCACTGTGGAACTTGTAAACAATGCTTCGTTCTAGATGTCCTGTATTGGGAGTCTGGACATAGCAGGGGGAAAGATGGACACACTAGATGCTTTTCACCAGGGACACAGTAATGAACAACATGCGTTTACCAGCTGGCACACAGACAGGTCTCAGCTGATGGCAATTACACTACTCTAACTTCATCAGTGTTTTCCCACACATCAGCAGGACTCTGGCACCCTCCACGCAGCCCTGAAGCACCTTGTGTGTTGCTGTTTAGCTCATGCCAGTGTGCCTTCCATTATCCAGCTAAACAGTACAGCGGGAGTAAGCACAAGTCAGCACTGAATCCATGACCTCTCAAGCCATAGCCTAGCTGACACATGACCTCCAATGTCATCAGCTTTCAAAGTCGCTTTCAAGTTAAATATTTAAAACACTTAAGAGTCAGTGGCAGTTATGATCACGGGAAATTCAAGAGGACAATGAAGGGCAAGAAAACCAGTTTGGCGACTTTAGTTTTAAGTTTGCTCATTTACATGTGAATCTCTTCACAAAAACCGGAGGGTCAACTATAACTGGTTGAGGAAAATGAAAGAATTCAGGTGTATGAGCATGTCATGCTGATTCTTCAATCTCACCTAAACCCTTCATGGCTTCCTGAAGTTTCTGCGCATCTGCTTCAGGGTTGAAGCCGGGTGCCTCCTTCACAGTGCCGTGGAGCCCTACCTAGAGCAGAGCAACTTGTTACAAAACTGGTCTGCTGTACTGCTTCACTGATGGATCAGAACTGGGCCAGGGTAATGGGATAAAGTGTAATTTGTCACTAAATCTAAAAGGTGCTTATTTTTGCATACAAAAAAGGGCAAAAAGAAAATCCAAACAGCTTTCACACTGTTGCTGGAGGAAAAGTGATAGATGATATGTTGATACCTTAAGTCCTTATTTTGCAAAACAATCATTGTTTTCACCTGACACTTTATGCAAGAGAATTTTATCCAGATAATTTTAGGTGTCTTTGTTTAAACAGAAGCTTCTGCTGTTAACCTAGACTGCAACAACCTTTCCTCTCCAAGTTCATGCAAGTAAAGCCGTGTGATGGGTTATAATCCTAGTACTAGCCACTGCCATACTAACTGGGCGGCTACGTTTGACACAGAGTCTGTCAATCCTCTGGGTCCACACCCGCACAGCAGAATAGTAAAAGGCAACAGAGAAAAGGGATTTCAAAACTTTTCTTTAATGTAGTTTTTCTGGAGAAAATGGGAAGGTATGTGCAGGACCTTTAACTTTGCATTTTACAATAGTTGGTGCCTGCGTGCTCGCTATCGAGCTAATGTCTACTTATTGTATTCCATGGAAACGTTTTGATTACATTAGCCAAAATTTATGATTGTATTTGTGTTTAACATTAACTAGACTGGAATGTGTAAACAAATTTTCGGGCATTTTTTCTACAAGTTCTGCAACACAATTCCCACATTCAAACATCCCATAACTGTGGTTTAGTTTAGTACTGCCACCTCCTTTGAACCTTTCAATACACATAAGTAAAAGAGAATTAGACAGAAAATTATGTAACATTAATTCATACTGGGAGATTACAAGTCGTATTCATTATGCACAAAAATCTGCATTATTTACATATTGACAATAAAATACAGGCTTGGGGGGGGGGGTGTTGTACACCATGCATATTTTCTTTTTATGTATTTAAAATAAAACTTACTGCAGCCATGGTACTTCTAGATCCGTCAGGAACTACAGAGATGAAAAACTATAAAGAGAAAATAAAATATCCATCAGGAAGGAAATACATGCTAAACGAGACTGGTGCGATACACTTAAGGTGGCTCTTATTTTTGCATGTTCATCCTTGATTGGTCTGTGACTTGTATGCATGATAGAAACAAATTGAGCAAAATAATAAAAATTTCATCTGACTGTTACAAATATAAATAAAATATGTTATTGGAAACCTTGCAGATAAATGTCCAAGTGACTTTAGCACTCATTAAACAAAAGGAACACACTTGGAATTACAGCAATCTTCTCATGTTACACACAGAGACAAATGGGCTTCCCCTAAACATGGGTGCAGAGAACACATGGACATATCCACAAATCCAATCACTTCAGAATTTATGAGGATGCTTTACTCTTGATCTCATACATATCAGGTCCAACTCATAGGCACAGCCACACTATATTTGATCATTTCTAAATACATAGATGTTAATAATACTGAATTAAGGTGCCCTGGAGAAACACTCCATCTGTTGTACAACTTAAGCAAGATTGCAGGCAAGCTGAGAGATCAAGGTCAAAATTGGAAGTACATTTTGATATTAATAAAACAACCTTGCAGAATGAAGGAAAAACACCTTTTCTACTTTGATCGATTCATCCAAAAATAACTCCACCTCCTGTGTCTGCCCTGTTCAGAAGTATAGACCGGCTAGTAAAAACCACCTCCTGTGTCTTCCCTGAATCTGTTTTAGTTGAAAAATGTGATGAGTTTGCATAGCAACAAGCACTTAGACCATCAACCCTAATGTCAGACTAACTGTAATATGTCTTATTTCCAAGATGTTGACATGGTGACACTATTTGATGTGATTTCAGCTCTAAAATCCTCTACATGTGAACTGGACCCTTTACCAACATTCTTTTTAAAACAGCTCATTATCTAATGATGTTCTAATAATTGTTAATCAGTCTCTGCCACTAGGAGAATTCCTTAATATTCTTTAAACTGCAGTGGTTAAACCACTACTAAAGAATAGAAATCTTGATCCCACAATTCTCAATAATTATCGACCTACAGTATATCTAACCTTGCCTTTGTTGGCAAAATCATTGTCAACTCAGTTGAATGATTATGTTAAAGCAAACCAAATAAATGACATTTTTCATTCTGGTTTCAGTGCCCTCCACAGCACTGGTTAAGGTAGTAAATGACCTGAGACTGAATAAAGATTCAGGCAAACTCTCAGTCCTTTTTCTGCTAGATGTAAGCACCGTTTATTGACACTGCTGATCATGAAATACTTCTTGATCAACTACAAAGCTGGGTAGGCCTTAGTGGCTTAGTCTTAGACTGGTTTAAATCATATCTAAATCTCTCTAGAACCTAAAGACTTAAAATCAATTAGCTCAATGTTTGAGTGCATAAGTGATATACAGACATGGATGTCTGACAATTTTATGCAATTAAATAAAGAGAAGACAAAGGTTCTTGTTCTTGGTAGTGATTCAAAAAGCAATTATGTTCAGACTTATCTAAATCAAATGAATCTGAAGGCCAAACAAACAATGTATTAAGAACTTTTGATAATGAGCTCAGCACTCCGCTCACATTTAATCCCTGTACAGCTTCAAGAAGAGTCTAAAAAGATTCCTGTTTAGATCTGCATTTAGTTATGGTCGAATGGTTAATAATTTTATCACATTATTCTATTACATTATTTTATTTAGTTACATTTTATGTCCAATTATTTTAATAGTTTTGACCTCTTGTTTCCTTCATTACATTATTTTGTCTATTAATTTAATAATTATCTTTGCTTTCTTTTAAAGTTTTGTTTTATTTATTCTGTAAAGCACTTTGAGTTGCATGTATGTATGAAAGATGCTATACAAATAAAGATAGGCCTACTACTACATATCTCTGTTCATAAGTCAACACGTAGTCTTTAGTGACTTTCCTAAAGTCGCTTAATTCGCGCTAATAGCTTATTTGGTTCCTGCTCTTATGAAATGTCTTACAGAGATTTTGTTCCACTGAGTTTCTAAATCCGTTTAATCTATTTTGTTCTACTCTATTCACTGTCAGGGTGCTGAGGTAATGGTCGATTACAGCAACAAGTGCCACATATCCATGAAGTCGTGTAATACCATATTTCAGGATTCAGGATTTCAGCCCACGCACACCGTAGTGCTGCAGTTTGTTCCTTAAGCAATAGTCATAACAGCTAACCTTCATTATTAAAGCACAACTACGAAAACACGAAGGAAATGAAGAGATAACAGATGTGTTCACGTAAGACAGGGAGATGACTTTTCATCAAATAAAACACATTTTACCGAGAGATCGCCATCTCAATAGCAATTCGTTGTTAAAGATGTTGACATGTCCAGCCTTCGACTGTAGAAACAATGCAGCAAAGTACACGCTTTCGTAGCACAACATACCACTCAACACAAATAACAACAAACGACACTTTGTTCAGGAGCGCATAGCCACCTACCTGGAGATATTTGGACTTCAGGAACCCCACCCAGAAGAGCGTAAAATGGAGCGTGATTCTTAGAGAGACTGGATTTCGTTATTGGTGGGGGTTGTTCTTTGAGTCGTATTTCATTTCCTCATTGAAAATGATAGCCACTCCTCCAGTTTCAACTTCCAACAATCGATTATTAAAAGTTGCTAAGGTTCTCTATGGATCCTCTCCACCACTCCCCTCCCTCTCCCTCTATCAGTCCCTCCCTCCCTCTCCCTCCCTCTCCATCTCCGGATGAATACCCCAGACTATATTTCCATGGCAATAAATGCCTACAAACTTTCCAGTAAGGGCTCCCTTTGAAATGGTAAACTAGAACATGTTTTGCATTAAAGAAAGGACAGTCTGAAATAGTTTAAGCAAACAAATACACACATGGTTGTCCTGAAACAGAACAGCCTGCTTATATTTTCGATCTACTTGAGACTAAATATATATTTTTATGCCTTTTATATTCATTTGAACATGTTACTATTTATAATTTTTAAATTAGTTGAGCTTCCTTTATTTGATGGATTGCTACTTAAGAACTGTAGAGCAGCTATCTGAGCAACTAACGTTTTAGCCCGCTAGCTAAATGACACTTTAGTAACGCGTTTACATCTGGAACGCATTCGAGTAAACGCAGCTGCACTTTTCGCTGATCCTTAAACGTAAGCGTCCCAGGCGGCCGGCGTGCGTATGAGGTGTAGATCTGCGCAGCGTCACCGTTACTCCGACGCAGCGCTGCTCTCTAGTTTCACGCTCGTGACGGTCGTTTCCTGTTAGCTGGCTGAGGATAGCGGGTCGAGCGTCGCGAGCGCCCTCAGCGAAGAGCCCCAGTAGTGTCTGAGGGGGGGCCCCGTTATTCTACACTAAACTGCTTGACGTTCTGTATTAAATTACCCCGATGCTTTTAGTGGGGCATATGTTGTGCGTTAAATGGACATTTTAATATTTGATTTTAAGCGTTAGCTGTCTTGCTGGCGAGTCCACCGTTGACTGAAGAGATGCTAATAGTGGCTAGCTAGCAGTAATGCTAGCAGGGTCTGTGACGCTAAGCGGTGTTTAGCTAGCCGATGTTCTGTCGCTGGAATTGCGACTGTGTCGTTTTCCAAACGATGAAGTGTTTTAACGTGAAGACTAACGCGTAGATAACGTGGTTAAAACTCTCAACTAGCTACAGATGGACGTTGCCAGTTCATAAAATCTCGTTCGCCGTATTCTAGGATTGTAATGGGGTTGCACAGCACTGTCTAGCTTACTTTAAAACTGCTCATCCTCTAGCGGATTTGCTAGTTGGTGTTGATGCTCGTTTGGACGTTAGCCAGCTAGCTAGTGCGGTATCACTCTGTAATGGTACAACGGCGTTTACATCGTAACTACTGTGTGTATATTGTTCACTGCTGCTCTAGGTCTTTTGGATAGAGCTAACGTGGCTAGGTTAGTTAACATGCTGAATACCCCCCAAAGGCCCCATAGAGGCGTCGGTACTGTAGTGGAGGTGGTGGGGCTGTTCTAGCGAACCAGGACTCGCACGCCTGGCTGATACACACGATACACAGTGATGGTTAAGACTCGTTAGGGGTCACTGGGTATTTTCTGGACCAAGACAAGAAACGGGCCGCTAGTGTCAGTGTTGACAACTTGCTATTTACCTTTGCCATGGCGAGTAGCTAGCTGTAACTAACGACATAATTTATCTGGCTGATAAAGAAAAAATAACTGAATGGCCATTAACATCTTTCAGTCAGTTGTGTGTTGAGTTTCTGCCACACACACACGTCTGTGGCGCGACTCTGGGCCGCGGGTGATGTAGTTGGTGCTGCTCGTTCATATCGAGGGCCGTTAAGTCAAGACTACCGTCGTTACCGGGATTGGCACAAACGGGTTTTCTTGTACCTGAAACAAAACTAAACGGTGAGGTAACGTACTATAACCATGAAGAAGTTCTTCGATTCGCGGAGGGAGCTGGTGGGTTCGGGCCCCGGTTCCGGGGGAGGTGGAGGAGGTGGTGGGTCCAGCAACGTCGGTGCCAATTTCATTGGACGCGCTTTCACCATCGGACGTCACCAAGTGACCGTGGAAGAAACACTCGCAGAAGGTGCGTAAGTTTCGGTCAGTAGATTAATGTCATCTCTAATGTAGGTTTGTGTGATGAGGTAGGTCCTTGGTCGAACCTTACTGTGGTGTGATTTTTATTAAAGGGGTTTTAGGAGATGACCCACCCTAGACCTAGAGTTATAGTGTTTTTATGCATCTAAGCAAATGGAACCTGCATTGTTTACAATATGAAGTAGTTCCTGGGATTGTGAATGAAATGTTAGTCTAAGATGCACACTACACTAACGTGTGTGAGTGAGTGAGTGAGTGAGTGAGTGAGAGAAAGAGAGAGGAATAATAGATCTTTTTCATTTCATGGCTCTGCTTGTCTCTGGGATCCAGTATCTCTTTAGTATCACTTGCTTCCTGTGTCTGTAAAAGCCAAATACAAACTCCTGTCTATGCTTTTCAAGCTCCAAAGGTTTCAGTGCCAAACTGATCTCCAAACCCATTGCCTAGAGTGAAAGGACATTGCCCAGACAAAGGACAGATCCTGCATATCTTAACACGTCAACTGACCAAACTCACTGCTTTAGTAGTTTGTGAGCTTTGGTGGTGGACGTTTCCTTCTAAGGAAGGAGCTTCCCTGTTTCTGAATACCTTCAGCTACAGTCTTAGGGTTCAGCCCTCCAGGGTCCTCCTAAGCCAGGCCTGTTCTCTCATCCTTTATAGCAGTGCAGTGTTTACATGGATTAACTTTTAGCAGTGCTGATCCACTGGTAGAACATTTAAGCAAGTATTCACTTGCTGTGCGCTTCTTGTATTGTATCATGTGGAACACGCAGTGAGATTTTATCGCCCCATGCTCAGTATGCTGGTATAGTTTATCAGATCTGCAGTGCTTTTTGTAGATTTCCTTGACTATCCAATCTTGTTTGAGTTGGTTACACCCAGCAATGCCACTGCATTTTAAACTCTGGCTCAGATTCCTCATGCTTTCAGTGTTCAAATGTCACAGATGCTCTTACTAAGTGTTGCCTAGACCGCACACTGTTCATTGGCTGCGTCAGTGGAGTTTGATCCGAAGCCGGCCGTGTAGTGTCTGTTAAGGCCTTTATTCCTGTGCAGTAGTTCCCTTGGGAGGATTTTTGTCGTGTTGTGGGAGTGTGGAGAAATGCATGCATGTGTATCTTTAGCCCACGTCACACCTAAAACGTGAGAACAACGTGAGTCCTGGCTCATATGATACCTTCATGTGTAATAACAAAACGCACTGAGGAGGTCTCTTTTAATGTCAGTCTTGCTACATCGGGGCGGGATGACCAGGGGCGCAGATGGCACTGGGGACGGGGGGGACATGTCCCCTCCAGATTTATATTGACCCCATCCGAAATCTAGCATCTACAAGCATAAACGTATATATTGTACAGCTTGGTCCCCCTCACTTCAGAATTTCCATCTGTGTCCATGGGGATGACGGCCTGAAAAAATAGGTCAGTCAAGGTCATCACACCGATTTAGTGTACAAATAAGGTAAATGGTTATTTACTGACAGCAGGCTGTGGCACACAATGATGCTGAATCTGAGTGTTCATCAAAGAGTCCATAGTGCTGTATACAATCACACTTACATCACAGCAGTGTCACACTGCTTTTACCTGAGGTTCTTTGGGTGTCCACATGGGGGCGTTGTTGATAAAGGAGTGAACCACATTGCCATTGCCATCATGTCCTTGTTTAAATTTCACTTTTCAAATTGCTGCTTTCTTTCACACAGGTTAAAGATCTCTTTATTTTAAACCTATATACAATTTTTAAGGCTAAACTACACTCTGTGTCCTACATCTAAGCACCATAGTGATTATGATAGAGGTTTATTTGGAACAGCATGCAATGGTAATTTTGCTGCAAAGATTTTGGGAAACACAGATGATCTGTTACACTTGCTGTGGCCTGTAAGACCATTAGAACCAAGCTGATATCTGCCATGAGATTTCCAATCTGGTCTGTTCAGATGTCTGCTCTGGTGTATTTAAGCATCTGATTTGGACTATTTGTATCTAGGATCCGGTGTGTTTGGTTGTCTGATCCAGTGTGTTCAGCTGTCTGGTCCAGTGTGTTTGGATATCTGATCTGGTCTGACAGGTACTCTTGTCCCACAGGTGGTTTTGCCATTGTGTTCCTGGTCCGGACATCCCAGGGTTTGCGCTGTGCTCTGAAGAGGATGTATGTTAACAACGAGCATGACCTGCAGGTGTGTCGTCGTGAGATCCAGATCATGGTGAGTGGCCTTACACTTTGACCTGTGCTGCTACACACCTGAGCTCTCACACCTACCTGTGCTGCTACACACCTGAGCTCTCACACCTACGTGTGCTGCTACACACCTGAGCTCTCACACCTACGTGTGCTGCTACTAGGGTTGCAACGGTATGAGATTTTCATGGTATGATAACCGTCTCAGAAAATACCGCGGTATCACGGTTATCACGGTATCACAGTTAGTTTGTTTATTATTAAAAGATACACGGACCCTTAAAGAAATTACAACAAGTTTTTTTTGTTCAATTAACTATTTATTGTAGAAACTGGAACTATTGTATACAAAATGTCTCCTTTAAAAAAAAATAAGCTGTACACAGGTTTATATAAATACTGCAAAATTAGAGAAACCTAAATCATGGATTTCAATACAATTATTTAAGTTTAAATGATCTAATATCTGATAAACTCAGCCTGGGTCAGTGTCTGATCAACAACTGTTGTAAACGTTCGTTGTACTGCCAAGTTAGAATATAACCGGATACTGCAGAAAGAGAGGATTTATTTCTGACATGACCCTCACAATAGAGATTTCTATTTTAAGGCTTTCACACCGAGTCTGGTTTTAACATGTGAAAAACAGGCACGTTAGAATTTGAAAATGAACGCATGTAAATTAATGGCGTCTTTCACATCCAGTGAAAGCAAGGACCATAAAAAGCTAGGTTTATACTTTCACTAGTGACCGTAGCGCGCGACTCCGCACAGTTCTTTTGTATTACTTAACAAATACGAGCCTCTTGTAATTCCAGGACGAAACATGAGAGAACGTGAATACGTTAAGATTGGGCGTTTTGAAAATAAACATCCATTAAATAATGTGATGAAAAAGCGAATTATTTCGAGTATATGTATAAATATTTAACTTAATTAAGTTTAAGGTGCTGGGAAATATTGAAACGGACCTTTAAAGTTATGTACAAATGCTTTAATTCCACCTTATAAAGTTGTATGAACCCTGCAAACATGACTTTGTTCATTGCGCTGAGGCGCGGCGCGCGCGAAGTTACAAAATTCGAGAGGTGCACGACCTCGCGAATCGACAGCGCGCGAGACCCTCGCGCACGGGCGGAGCCACCGCGATTGCGTCATTTTCGCCGCTGATTTTAGTTTAGCTTTTTTTGTTAAAAAATTTGTTAAATCTGATGCACTTTCTGCCATTCTCACCGCTGCGTGCTGAGTAGCTGAACCGGAGCGGAGTTGCGTCAGTTTCTCCGCTGGCTTGCTTTTTACCGGTAATAAGCAAACGCACACGGTATGATAACCGTGCATTTTAATACCGTGGTATACCGTGAAACCGGTTACCGCTGCAACCCTAGCTGCTACACACCTGAGGCCTCACACCTACCTGTGCTGCTACACACCTGAGCTCTCACACCTACCTGTGCTGCTACACACCTGAGCTCTCACACCTACCTGTGCTGCTACACACCTGAGGCCTCACACCTACGTGTGCTGCTACACACCTGAGCTCTCACACCTACGTGTGCTGCTACACACCTGAGCTCTCACACCTACGTGTGCTGCTACACACCTGAGCTCTCACACCTACGTGTGCTGCTACACACCTGAGCTCTCACACCTACGTGTGCTGCTACACACCTGAGCTCTCACACCTACGTGTGCTGCTACACACCTGAGCTCTCACACTTACCTGTGCTGCTACACACCTGAGCTCTCACACTTACCTGTGCTGCTACACACCTGAGCTCTCACACCTACCTGTGCTGCTACACACCTGAGCTCTCACACCTACCTGTGCTGCTACACACCTGAGCTCTCACTATACTTCTTGGGATCCCAGGCTTTATTAACTGCTAGTTTTCATGTTCTGCTGCCTTTCTCAGAGGGACCTGTCTGGACACAAGAACATTGTGGGCTTCCTGGACTCGAGTGTGACAGCAGTGGGGGGTGGGGACGTGTGGGAGGTGTTTATCCTCATGGACTTCTGCAGAGGTGAGTCTGCTCGTGTACTGCTATTTCACCTGCAGCCAGTGCTACACCACGCTCACCATGCACTACACCACGCCCACCAGGCACCACCCCACATTCATCAGAGGGAGGCATGAGCTCCACAACAACCATTCAGCTCAGTATGACTTCATCGGAATGACCATACCTACTCGTTTCGAGTTTCAGGACAAAGGTGCATCTGGCCTTGCTCATCACAGGATCAAATACACCTTGAATCGTGTCAGGTTTTAGATCATTACATCAGCTGTGACTAATCATGGGTTGAAACTAAACCCTGCAAGAAATGGTTTTATAGCAAAAATCTGTGTCATTTATCCTTAGGAAGATCGTTTGCTCCATTTTGTTTTGTCTTGACAGTATGTTGATTTTTGCTGCACCCTTTACAAGTTTGACACATGGTGGCAGTCCCTCCATAACAGCAGATTCTCTTACTCTCATCATTGCATGACTGATTACCCTCCATGTGTGCCTATTAGCAACATAAAGCATGCAGGTCTGCCTGAGGCAAAACCCTCCACTTGTATTTGCGCCAGCAGACGTGTAAAACTACGTCCAGATTGGGAACACAAGAATTCTTTGTCCCTTTTGTTACTGCGGTTTTTCTGATCGCCTGCCTTGTGATTGGTAGCATTTTCCAGACATGTCTGCTGTGGGCGTGGTTAGCGTGCGTGACTCTCACAGGCGATCATGTGTCGAGAGGGTTGAGAAGCGTTGAGGAATGGCGACCATGGCCGAGCAGGAGTGTGGAAGGCGTGCAGGATTAGGGAGGCGTGCAGGATTAGGGAGGCGTGCAGGATTAGGGAGGTGTGCGCACTCAGATGTGTGCTCTCCACACTCAGGTGGCATTCCAGCACTCTGGCAAACAAATTCCTGAGGACAGAAATGCAGTTTTAATCTCTGCCTTTAGGCTCTGTCCTCTGAAACCTTTTAAAATAAGCTACAAATAAGTCGTATGAAGTTCAGCAAAAGGGCCGTGAAGGTATGTGAACGTGAGCTCTGTCTGCGAGTTCTTCTCTCATAAGCATTTGCGATTATTAGCCTCGGTGTTATCTTGGAGAAGGCAGTATTGAATGTTACGGAATAACATACAAATTTCTTCTTTCCAGTCTTGATGGAATATTTTCATTCGTCTGTGGAATTGCTTTTTTGGAAACTCAGATATTGCGATTTTTGAAATGGTTTCCTGCACAGCTATCAGTCTAATCTTATAAGGTGCAGAGAGCTTGAAGGATGATTTGCTGAATGAATGAATGAATGAAAGTGGTGCAGTAAGCAGCTCCCATACTCAGCAGTTCATACACACAATGGAGAAACAGTGAAAACCATCAGTTTATGCATATAGAAAATTATGCTGTATGTATTTTAGAAATGTCATACGCACCAACAGAAAGCACAGACAGTGTGGACAGCTGTGTGGTGATGTGGACAGTGTGGTCAGCTGTGCGGTGATGACGTGGTCAATGGATAGCTGTGTTGAAGATGTGGACAACTGTGCGGTGATGGTGTGGACAACTGTGATGACGTGGACAGCTGTACAGTGATGACGTGGACATTGTGGACAGCTGTACTGTGATGACGTGGACAGCTGTGCAGTGATGACGTGGACAGTGTGGACAGCTATGCAGTGATGATGTGGACAGCTATGGTGTGATGTGGATAGTGTGGACAGCTGTGCAGTGATGACGTGGACAGCTGTACTGTGATGACATGGACAGTGTGGTCAGCTGTGCTGTGATGACATTGGTGAAATATGCACGTTGTAGTAAACGACCACTGAATCCTTAAATTTATCAGTGAGTCATTAAATTAATGACTGCGGTTAGTATTAAATTATAAAATTTGTCAGATTAATTGCCAGATTTAATATTGTCCTAGTTAATCACTATGAATCTTGAGTGGATGGAGCAATCATTATAAATGATTGCGTTTGTCATTAATATGATGATGTGGAGATGTAAGTAAATTTTTTAATTAAGAAGCTCTTCCTGTGAGACCCCAGATGTTCCCAGGCCAGCCGTGAGGTATAATCCCTCCAGTGGTCCTGTGTCTGCCTCTGGGTCTCCTGGTGGGATGTAACTGTCAGTTGGCTCCTCACCTTCCCAGACTGCAGAGCTCCATGCTCCTATTATAGAGCACCGGTGCAGACACCCTGCGGAGGAACTTTTATTTTGACATCATGTTTGCGATGTTATTCTTGCAGTCACTACCCATATCTTCTGATCATGGGAAAGGGTGTGGCTGTGGGTTGGATGGTGCCCACAGAGCCACAGATGGAGTCAGAGACCACTGCCCTGCTCCTCACCCAGTGGGTTTGCAAGAGGTCTGCCACAAAGGGCAGGTTTTCTGTTTGTGTCCGTGTGAGCGTGTGTGTATGCAAGAGAGTGTGCATTTGTAAGAGCTTGTGTGTGTTTGTGTTGTGAGCATGTGTGCAAATGAGAGAACTGACTCATATCCTCAGTGCTCCTCCTGCCTGTTTTGTGTACAGTGGACATCAGGTTGGGTATTTCAGCACAGGACATTTCAGGTTAAATCATGTACCAGATTGATGGAATATTTCTACTGAAATATGGAGGTATCATTATGTCTATTCAGTCTTTTCATCATGTCTTGTTACTGAGGTGTTTTCTCTACTGAGGTGAGAGTCTCTTTAATGGGAGACTGATTTCTCCTGGTCTCTGAGTTTGTCATGTGAATAACAGCCAGTTTCTCATAGAAATCAGCTGAGCTCATGGGCACTGTGTCACTAACTGTGTTGTTAAAAACAGAGGTCCATACATCTCCCTCTCTCCACCCTGACTCTGCTGAGTTTGTGTGTGTGTGTGTGTGTGTGTGTGTGTGTGTGTGTGTGTGTGTGTAGGGGGTCAGGTGGTCAATCTGATGAACCAACGCTTGCAGACGGGGTTTTCTGAGTCTGAAGTGCTGCAGATCTTCTGTGATACCTGTGAAGCAGTGGCCCAGCTGCACCAGAGCAAATCTCCCATCATCCACCGGGACTTGAAGGTACACACCCACCATCATACTCGGTCTCTTCACAACCCCGTTTATCACACACAAACACACATCTGTCATGCTCTCACTATCAGACATCAAACAGCACCCCCCCCCTCTCTCTCTCTCTTTCTCTCTCTCTCTCTCTCTCTCTCTCTCTCTCATTCTGCTTGAGACTAATGGCAGAGCAATAACATGGCCACCCACTCCACACCCCACACAAATCTGAGTACACTGCTGTAGACCCGTTCAGAGCTCTAAAGAATGAGCATCGTAATGAGGGGAAAAGAGAATGCGGTTTGTTGTGGGTTCTGTGTGGATAAAGGCAAGCGGGGCATCTGCTCCCATGTGTTGACCGTTTGAAGCTGTCACACCACCTCCCTCCTCTGCTAACAGGAGAGACTCTCTCCGTCCTCAACAGTTTTGAGCTTCTGTCCTTCAGTCGATCTGCGACGTTGTGAGGATGGAACCTGCCACATTCAGTCAGCTGTATTTCGGTGCTCATCATTTACAGCACTTGGCAGACATTCTTATCCTGCGTGATTTACATGCATCTGCATGACAGAATGTGTGCAATGCACGACCTCGTTGTTGCTATAACCATGCTCTATCTGACCAACCATGCTACAGGAAACATTTGCTACCCAGACCCTGACATGTTTGCCTAACGCTGGAACTGGATGTCTCCTAGGGGTGTTTATAGTGTGTGCCGCATGCCAGAGTCGTGTTGAGCACAGAGTTGGAGTGAGCCTGATCTCAGCTGCTGCCAGGTGTTTTGTCAGTGGTACTTTGTATGGGTCCACTTCCAAGAGACAAAGTTTTATCAGTTTAGTTGGCTTTTTATTCCAGCAGTAATGACGTATTTTAAGATCAATCCGAACCAAAAGCACACGGAGCAAAATGAGACGTGTAGAGCAGAGGAAAGCGAAACGGCAAAATGGAACAGTCAAAAGTCGTTTCTTTTTTACGGCAGCAGTCAGGCACACATGTAACTAACCTAGTCAAATTCAAGCAGCCCAGTAATCAATTACAGAAAACAATTAAGGAAATTAGTTGCCATGAAGTAATAGCATTAGTCATTTACACTTTTCCGATGCCTTTAATGACACCAGTGTCCAGTACAAAACTGCATGTGTTTCGGTTTACTTTGCCTGAACTGGACTGTTCATATGAAACAAAAGACACAGCTTGCTGATTGGTTGTTAAAGTTCATTTGTATTTTTGAAGAAGAGGTTTTTGAATCCTTACAAGCATAAGGTTACCAGCTGTAAAATGTGTCATGTTCCATTTCTGCCATTCTTACATCGGTGGAAGGTATTCTCTTACCCATATTTTCTAAAATAAGTCCAAAGAGTATTGGATTTGTATCAAGTGCTGGTGAACAAAGCAAGCTTTGTTGAATCAAGAAGGGGCAGGAGAGGTTTTGTCTTAAGTGGTGAAGGGTCATTTGGGGTTACTGCTTCCAGGTCATCAGGAAATGATGTTATGAGTTATCATTTAAAATTGCTTATGCTTAACGTAAGATAGTAAAAAGGACTTTATCATCTAGTACTTGTTCCTTAATCACTGTGCCCTTTTTACTGGCTGTGGTATCTGCTCCCACAAGACAATGAAGAGCACCATGTTAAAAGTTCACTTTATTCCAACTAGCATAAGTGAATCTTGGATGTTATTTTGGGCTAGCTCTTCCATGGCTTGCTTGATTTAAAAATTAGAATCACAAAGTCAGGCCCATTGCTTGAGTGGAGGGTGAACAACAGAGATCGTCACATGGAAGATCTGTCCAATAACACATTTGATTTAACACGTACACAAACTTGAACCAGGTACACAACCAAACACCACTTCAACACCAGGTACACAACCAAACACCACTTCAACACCAGGTACACAACCAAACACCACTTCAACACCAGGTACACAACCAAACCTCAGCCATTTTAACATATTCTCTGATGACTTCTCTGGCAGAATTTGCAGGAGGTGTCCAGTAGTGATGGTGAAGTGTAGTAAGCCTGTGGTTTCTGACCCTGTGACATAAATGGATGTTATTGAAGAACGCATTTTGAGATTATGGCTGTCTTTTAGTAGAGTTAGTTGTCTTTGACAGGATGTTTGACGTCTTCTGGTAAGACTGAGTTGCACTCTCAAAACTCCATCTTTACCCAGTGGTAAAGAGGACTAGCCCTTGCTATGGTGCATTTCTGCAAAGCACTGATTTCCTTGTGCTAAAACACATGATATAATTTTTTGCTTTTATGAAGTCCTTAGTTAAATGTTTTTGGATATTGTGTATTTTTTTGAGTGGTTTCACCCTGAGGAGTGACGGGTGTTTTCCTGCTTTGCTTCTTTCTTGTGTTAATTGCTTGATTAATCGTCCAAACTGATGCCACTACTCTCTCAAGACTGGTCCTCTTGGAGAAGTCGTTTTAAAGCTTACTTGTAGCAGTCTTTGTGGTTTAAAAGTACAGCGCATGCTCTGACCTCAAGCTCAATCTTTATTTCTGGATCAGTATCAGGGAAAACACCTAGTTCTTTTGTTTCTGGCCAGTGAATTTGAGGTTTGGAGAGAAACCTGAGGCCACTGATCCAACTTTGGGAATTGAGAGAATATGTCATTGATTTACCACGTGATGACCACATCTGCTGCATCCAACTTGGAGCTCGTGTTCGTGTGCCTCCACTGAGAGACGTTTGACAGTTTGAATACAACAGATTCTGTTCACCATGTATGTTTTTCAGGTAATATTTCCAATAGTTTTGAAAACGGTCGTTCTTCCTACACACCAAATTTATTTATCCACTTAATGTTTTGTTTTCAACATTCTATGCAGACGTGTCTTAACACAGCATCTGCAAGCTGGGTATGTTTTTGTTTTAGAGGTGCAACTTTAACACTTCCTGTGATGACGTACGGGCGCTGGGCTGCACCTGAGCAGTTCCCATCTCTCCAAAGTTTTTGGGAGAGACACACCAAGGTGTCCGGTTCGGTAGTCATCCAACCAGTTCTGAGCCGATTCTTGTATGATTTTCTCATCTTGTCGGACCTTGAGTTTACTTAAGCTTTGTACAATTTTCTTGGCCAGTAGAATAACGGTTGGCAAGAGGCCTAAAAGATTCTAGATTCAATAAAATCTATCTTGTAGACAACTGTGGTTTGATTGTAATGCTGAATGTAATAGAATCGTGCCCAACATTCTGTTGAATGCCAAGTGCCCTTTCAGTGGGTACCTGACCTCCAGTGAAGTGTCGTTACTCCCGTAGCCCAGTCTTCCTCAGAGATTCCCACAAGCCCTGAATGAAAATTACAGATGCGTTTGTTAAATCTGAAACCACCCGTGGCACGTCCATCTGTGGCCTGTTTGTGCAGAGAAAGGGCCAGATCTACAATACAATAACAGTGTCATCAGGAACCTTTAGCAAAGCAACAGAAGCACATCTTGGGGCTGATCACAAGCCACAATGTCCATATTCCTTTGCAATCACTCATACGATCTTTATAGTCCTTGATAAAAGTTGGGTTTCTCTGGAATCAGCAGACGCTGTTCTCTTAGTCTTATTTGATATGCTGACAACAGTCTTGCAAAGGGTAGTTTTAAGTTTCGTTCTTTTTAATTTTTTTTATTATATATTTTTTTGACATTCAAAAACTCCTGATCTACAGACTTTTTTGCCCTTTTTCCCCCACTGTAATGCTGCCTGATTAGCATTCCAGATCACCTGTGGATATTTGTATCACTTGCACTCAAGTACATACTAGTACTTAGGGGACTATAGATGATCCACCTACGTATTCCCTCTGCGTGGCCCATTACGTTCACTGCTGATTACTTTCCAAGGTTCCAGAACTTTAGGAGCATTCAAACCAGTTCAGTACCTGCAGCAACTCATTTCACATCCACATCTCTCCGGTACGGCCATCTCCTTGTATTTTACTCTTAGGGAATGTTTTCTTGGCTGGAATATTTCTTCGTGTATACACATCTGGCAACTTCAAGAACGTGTAATCAGTGCAGCTGCTTCAAGTCGTTCTGTTATAACGCAACAACCTTGTCGTGCTCCAGGATCGTAGAGTAGTGCAGAGCTACCTGGGTCAAGGAGTGATGGCCTCACAGTAGGAAAAACACGAGTTGACGCATTTTCCCCCCTTCGTTCAACTGTCTATGACTGGGACTACGACTAGCGCACGCTCTTTACGGCCCCTTAATGACCTCCTGTGTTCACGGACACTAAAGCACTTGACATGGGTAATTCTGTGGGTTCCCTCTTGTTCCCTCTTGGAAGGTTGTGATTTGTTTGTTTTATTTGTATAGGTAGAATGATGTTTGTGACAGACTTGGCCGGATGTGCTTGTAGTTTGTGTAGTAATTGTAGTGTGTTGTGTTGGCATTCATGAATTCCACTTTCTGGTTATTAAACCTATGCCTTTCAAGCACTTCCATTGCATGAGTCTTTCCACAAAACAGAAAACTTTTGTCAGTGGTCAGAAGTGTTGCTTAAAGGTTTATTTAGTTTACACTTGGTTTTATTTTATAAAGCTGTGGCTACACTAGGATAACTGCACCACTCCCTCTAGTGGTGGATTCAGTATTGGGATTTTGCTGGAGGGGTTTTGTCAGGGGGTGGGAGGTGGAGGGGAGAGTTAGGGTTATATACCTGTCTGTTGGGTTGTAGATGGTGCACTGTAATTGCTGTTCACCTGTTCTATGAGCATCTTTCTTTGTTTCCTGTGTGTCACAAAGAGGAAACAAAGAAAGTTTGAATGCTAATTTGTACATTGGATGTGTTTTTTCAGTTTTTGCCTTATTTTATTTTGTTACCACTTTGAAAGAGTGAATTTGACCTCAAACCAGGGTCATCCTCTTCCTTTATAGCAGCCCAGTTTTAAAGCTTAATCCATGAATGCAGATGTTATTTTAAAAGTGTATCCAAAGTTCCAGTCAAGTTGCTCTTTTGACTCTTTTTATCCTCTCCATGGGTTCACAAGCTCTGCACCACTGTTCAGGTCTTGCATGTTCTTTGATTTGTTCTCAATGCATTGTTCAAATGCTTTAAATGAAACACCACCCTTAAATAAAGGTACTTCTGTTACAGGAAGGAGGCACAGTTTCTGTTGCTTAATGAGCAGCTCGGTGATCTCATTTTGCCTTCAGAACATCTGCAAGAGAGCTGTATTTTGAGCAGGATATTCATCAGTGCTTACAGTTTCCTTAAGGCTGGGGTTTAGATGCTAGTGGTGCATGTTGGTCTGTAAGGTTTTTTGATACTTGGGAGGTGTTACTGGATTTATGTCCTTGGTAGAAGTTACACAAATGGATGTATATGAATTAGTTGACTTTGACATTTGCTATAATCATTTCAGTTAGTTTGAGAAGCTTTTATTTTAGCATCTACAACAGCAAGTCCAACTTCCAAAGTTTTTTCTTTCTTTGCCTTTAACTGGGCCTCCTCCACATCCACAGTGTCTTTGTGCCAATGCCTGAGTTTCCACTACCAGAGCTGCACATTCTGCTTCTGCTTTTAAACATGCAGCTGTACTTGAAGGTCTTCCCTGACTTGAAGATCTTCCCTGACTTGAAGGTCTTCCCAGTGGTTCTTTCTTTCAGAGATCTGCGATGCACTGCGATGTCGCCAGGCATGTTAACACTTTCTAAGGGCTCAACTGCATCAGGATTAAGAGCAAATTTCAATAGCAGTGTTAGCAATAGCAGCAGCAGAATCAGTAGCTTCATCATCACATCCAAGACTGAACACCATTGAAACACTCATTGAAACACCCATTTGTTTTCACAACATAAATGATCACGGTGTCAACATAAATGCCATAACACAAATGTATCCAATAAACACATTGCAGCGGCCGGTTTGTGTAGCGAGAAGGTCACGACCTCTCTGTGACCTCCCTTTCAGGTGGAGAACATCTTGCTCCACGAGCGTGGCCACTACGTCCTGTGTGACTTCGGCAGTGCCACCAAGAAGTTCCAGAACCCTCAGAACGACGGGGTCACATTAGTGGAGGAGGAGATCAAGAAGTACGCCCCCTGCCTCTGCTCTTCCTCCTCAACTTCTTCCTCTTCCTCACTGTTTTCTCTTTCTCTACCTCTCTTCCTCTGCTTTTTGCTCCGCTGATGTATTTCCACCGTAGCAGCAGCTCGGCGCGCACAGCCTGTTTATTTTGGTGGAAGTGTGATGAATTGCTTCCAGTTTAGTTAATTGGGTTCTTCATCAGTGAAAAAGGGCTGTGTGTGCAGGCAAACATCCTAAAGCAGCTCACTGAACTCACACCACCACACCATGAATGCTGTGCATTACAATGTGATGTGGTATAGCTTCTGTGTTTGGGCATGTGTTTTTGAATGTATTTAGGTCAGTCTATAAGATGTGATTAGGAGTGTGTGTGTGCGTGTGTGTGTTTAGGTATACCACACTGTCTTATCGTGCTCCTGAGATGGTGAACCTTTATAATGGCAAACTCATCACCACCAAAGCGGATATCTGGGTCAGTATTGTGGTCTGCATATCCTCAAAGTGTATTTAGGGTGCATTTAGAGACTTTGCTTTCACTCTGTTTATCAGAAGCCAACATCTACAAACTATGACTGTCTATTTTATCTACCTGTGTGTTTGCGTGTGTGTCCGTTGTGGGTGTGAATGCACACGTGTGAATGTGTGTTGGGACTGTGTGTATATGTTTGTTTGTTTGTGTTTATCACCCAGGCGCTGGGCTGTCTGCTCTATAAGCTGTGTTATTTCTCATTGCCGTTCGGAGAAAGTCAGGTGGCTATCTGCGACGGGAACTTCACCATTCCGGACAACTCGCGTTATTCCCATGACATGCACTGCCTCATCCGTGAGTACTCCTGATCTCCCCACACCACTCCGAACCCTAGGAGACCACTCTCATCATAAACACACGTGCACGTTTTCACGAGCAGGACAATTTCTCAGCTAAGGTTGTGGGTGCCTGGTTTAACTCTCCCTGATTTTCCTTCTTCCGTTCTCTTCCTCCTCTTCCTCCTCCTCCTCCTCCTCCTCCTCCTTGCTCCTCCCTGCTGTGGTGGCTCTGGGTGTCGGCGGTGCTGATGGATCAGGCTATATGTTGGAGCCGGATCCTGATAAAAGGCCGGACATCTATCAGGTGTCCCACTTTGCTTTCAGGCTGTCCCGACAGGAGTGTCCTGTGCAGAACGTTAAGGTCAGTGACTCTCACTGCTGTGGCTGGACCAGCTTCCTGCAGGCATCCACCCTCACCCTGCCCTGCTCCTGTCTGGCCTGCACGGCCCATCTGGAGCCATTCCCCTGGGTCTCTCGAAGGCTGCACTCTACACCTCTTCCTCGGCTGTCTTGACATGTTCTTTTTTTGAATGAAGGGAAAATGTGGGAGCTGAGGTGTGTGTGTTTGTTTCTGTCCCAGAATTCCCCACTTCCTGCTAAGCTCCCTGAACCAGTCAGAGCGAGTGAGGCAGCGGCGAAGAAGAGCCAGACGCAGACGAAGGCCAGGTACTTTAGTCCTGCCCCTTCACCCAGTTTTGGTTCGTCCTCTCACACCGTGTTCAGTCCTCTCTGTGTCTGTATGTTAATAACGTGTCTCTGGGTGTGCATGCACGTATGTGTGTTCCTATGCAGGCTCACAGATCCCATTCCCACCACCGAGACCTCCATCACCCCTCGGCAAAGGCCCAAAGCAGGACAGTCCCAGCCTCAGCCTATAGGGGGAGCCCTGCCTCTGCAGCCTGCTGCCCTCACTCCTCGCAGGAGAGCCAACCTTCCAGCCAGCACCACACAACCCATAGGTACCTCCACACATACCCCACATCCGTAGAAATAACAGATCCACACACACACACACACACACACACACACACAACCCATAGGTACCTCCACACATACCCCACATCCGTATAAATAACAGATCCACACACACACACACACACACACACACAACCCATAGGTACCTCCACACATACCCCACATCCGTATAAATAACAGATCCACACACACACACACACAACCCATAGGTACCTCCACACATACCCCACACCCGTATAAATAACAGATCCACACACACACACACACACACACACACACACAACCAATAGGTACCACCACACACACCCCACACCCTTATAAATAACAGAACCGCATATGTGTGTTTAGAAGCTTTGCTCATGCAGTTTTTCTCTCTCCTAATGTCTGCTTCTGCTTCATTTTCTTTCTTTCTTTCCACCACTCTTCCTCTCCCACTCCCTTTCTTTTCCTCTCCCTCTCTCTCTTCCTCTTTTCCTCCGTGTCTCTCTCTTCACCTCTCTTCCTCTCTCACTCCCTATTGTTTCCTCTACCTCTCTCTCTATTCCTCTGTGTGTCTCTCCACCTCTCTCTCCCTCTCCACCTCACTCTCTTCCTCCTTTCCTCTGTGTGGCTCTCTCTCTCTCTCTCTCTCTCTCTCTCTCTCTCTCTACCTCTCTCTCTCTATCTCCCTCTCTATCTCTCTCTCTCTCTCTCTCTCTCTCTCTCTCCCTCTCCCTCTCTCTAGCTGTGAGTGTGAATTTGGCTCAGCCTCTCACAGTGCTGCAGACGTCCTCCAGCCAGCAGCCTCAGCACAAACAGGTGGGCAGTGTGGGCGTGTACCAGGTGGGCAGTGTGGGCGTGTACCAGGTGGGCAGTGTGGGCGTGTCCCAGGTGGGCAGTGGATGTGGGCGTGTCCCAGGTGGGCAGTGTGGGCGTGTCTGAACTGTGGACCCGTTCAGGAGACTGAGCATATTGTGATGCTGGCAGAATCACTGGGCTTGAGGATGAGGGGGGAAAAAAGATTTAATGCGTAAAACAGCCTGCAGTTATTTATTTAACAGACAACCCAATGTCTGGCGTTCAAAGCCTTCCAGGAATGAACTCCTCTGTGCTGGGTGTTATTCTGTGAATGTAGCTTTGGTTGGAAGCATTAAAACTAGTCTGACTTTTACAAGGGAGAGACGGACCAAAACACAGAGTGAGAGGTGGATGGATGAAGAAACATTATTGATCTTGTTGGAAAAATTGGGTCTAGTGCCCACAGACATTAAACATGTCTTATAGACACGTAATTACACCATTCAAAGTGTGGCAACACTTATGGAAAATGTTACATAAAGAGTCTTGGGATGACCAAAGTCAAAAACAGCAGACAGAACAAATGAGTGTATGAATGAGTGTTTGTGCATGTAAACCCAAACTGAGGTGAACGTCGGTAGATGGAATACGGCAGTAATGAACCCAGTTAGACAGTGACAGCAGACTCACTTGCACCTGCTCCAATCCCTCTGAGTGCAAACATGCCTTCATGCTCTGTGACAGCCTGTGCAGCCAATCCCAGCTGCAGCTGCTGCCCCAGGAGGCGGAGCTCCCGCAGCGACCAGCCCCGCCCCCCAGAAACCCGCAGCCACCCCGTCGAGCCCGGTCCCGCCCACTGCACCCGCCCGCAGTGCTCGGCGCAAGCAAGCAGCAACAGCACAACCACCACCACAAGCGCAGCAGCCTCCACCTCTGTCTGGCCCAGCCGCACAGCCGCCTCCGCCCTCTGCTCCGCCCTCTGCTCCGCCTCCGCCCAGTCCGCCCGGTGCTGAGGAGATGGTAACCACGCCTTCTCCCTGTGCATGCTCAGCTGCCAATTTACATTTACAGTATGGCCGACGTGTCCAGAGCAACATACAGTAGTGCTTTGTAGTCTTCATGGAAAGAATGCTTGTACCAGTAGATGAGTAGAGTTGTATATATTCATGTATTCAAAGTATAATATAAGGTGGAACCCTGTCAGATGGACCACACAAGGTCCTTCAAGATTGTTCAAGTCCTTCTTGAACAGCTCTTCAGTCTATGTTTAAGCACAGACGTTGAACTGAACTCCCACTGTCTGTCCTTATAGCCGAGCGCTAATACAGTGAAGAGTCTTGAGGCATTTTCACTTGTTTGAATCTTTCTTTCTTTCTCTTCACTCCAGCCTGCAACAGCAGGCCTCTCTCAGACTCCGCCCTCCTCCCCAAGGACGGCCCAGAAGGCAGGCCATAGGCGGATCCAGAGTGATGTCACGCACAGTGCTATGTTTGGTGTGCCTGTGAGCCAATCAACACAGCAGCTGCAGGCCGCTACCGCAGAGGCCAACCTCAACAAGTCCAAGTAAGAACCGTCCTGTAACCTCACCAACAGTGATGTCAGTAACGCGTTACTTAGTAACGCGTTACTCTAATCTTACCACTTTTTTCGGTAACGAGTAATATAACGCGCTACTATTTCCAGTCCAGTAATCAGATTAAAGTTACTTATCCAAATAACTGTGCGTTACTATTTATATTTTCCCTAGTAAAATATATATTTTTGCTTTCTTCTTGGCTCAGTTCTACTTTTGCGTCTGACCGTAGCGCTCGACCCTGTGAGAGCGCGAGCACGTTTTACAAGTCATTCTTTGCTGTGTCCTCCCGTAACGATATGTGGTAGTATAAAGAAACACCCCTCAAAAACAGGGGAAGGAACATTTACCTGATGAATTTTAATGTTGCTTTGTGTTCCACGTTTGAAAAGTGCTGGAATTTTGACTAACGTGCTTGAAATTGTAATGGTATTTCGTTTCACAAGCTGTCTGACTGAACTGGGGTGGGTTTCCCGAAACGTTCGTAGCTTCATACGAGGTTACGAAGTACTTGGCGCTACGAACGTTTCGGGAAACCCACCCCAGTTCGCTTGTATTACGTTTACAAATAAATTTACAAATAATACTGCGCAGCTACACAAACGTAATGTCAGGAGATACTGTAGTGACAGTTTAAGTGACACTGAGGGGCGGAGTGTCACCCTTTAAGTGACACTGGGGGGCGGAGCCTGCGCGCGCCAGGGTTGCGTTATCAATAAAGTTTCCCTCCTCGGGATTTTTGGATTAAGCAGTTTCTGCCTCGGTTACCGAACCTGCTTCAATACATTGTTACTGTTAAAAATGCACTTCCAATAAAGTGAGTATTGGAAAAATTTATTTTGCTGCTGAATGTAACTACTAAAGTAACTTGTAATCTAACGTAGTTACTTTTAAAATCAAGTAATATGTAATGTAACTAAGTTACTTTTAAAAAGAGTAATCAGTAATCAGTAATCGGATTACTTTCTCAAGGTAACTTAGCCATCACTGCTCACCAACCTCAACAAGTCCAAGAAACAAAATGTCCTGTAACTCTAACCAACTATCTTAATAATGGTACAGACAAATACACAAGCTTTTATATTGTAATCGCTGGGTGTTTGTAAACAGGCCCTCCAGTTAAAGATGGTTCAGATCTTTACATGTGCACCTAGGGCAGCTGTCCTAACTGCATCAGTACTGACAAACAGGCTGAGTGCTCATGCACAGAGCATTGAGTCTTACTGGGATGTGCTGGGACTCACTGGGGCTTAACTGGGATGTGCTGGGACTCACTGGGGCTCAACTGGGATGTGCTGGGACTCACTGGGGCTCAACTGGGATGTGCTGGGACTCACTGGGGCTCAACTGGGATGTGCTGGGACTCACTGGGGCTCAACTGGGATGTGCTGGGACTCACTGGGGCTCAACTGGGATGTGCTGGGACTCACTGGGGCTCAACTGGGATGTGCTGGGACTCACTGGGGCGCACACACACTGGTCCCATTGTCAGGTGTTGTGTATGTACCAGTACCTGTGCTGTTTTGGCAGGTCAGCCAGCGCCACCCCTTCCAACTCACCGCAGTCTTCCCAGCAGAGTGTGTACGAGCCTGGCCAGCAGGGCGGCGCCCCGGCGCCTTCCACCCCACAGCCACGCCCCTCGGCCGGCAGCCTGGGCAGCCCCCCCGAACAGCCACAGTGGAACCCGTTTGGCGATGACAACTTCTCCAAGCTCACAGCCGAGGAGTTGCTGAACAAGGACTTCGCCAAACTCGCTGATGGTAACTCGCACGAGCAGAGCATGGGCAGGGGGAGGAGCTGCAGTGTCTTACCAATACCAAAGTAATGGTGTGTGCGTGTGTGCGCGTGTGTGCGCGTGTGTGCGCGTGCGTGTGTGTGTGTGTGTGTGCGCGTGCAGAGTCTGCAGAGCCCATGAGTGTACCCACAGAAGAACTTGTCCCTGGGCTGGATTCCACTGATCCCATCTCCCAGTCTGCAGGTACACACACGCATGTGCACACACACACACACACACACACCCACGCATGCACACACACTCACACACACTCTAAATGTTTTATTTTTACTGTGGGGGATAAAAATGTGGATTCTTTCTGATGGCTGAGTTGCAGTAATACTTTGAGCAAATCCCGGTCCTGTTGCTTCTAAGTCTACAAAGTGTTTTCTTTACTTCTTTTCTGCTTTCTTTTCTCCTAATAGGATGGGAGGTTTGTCAGTAATAGATAGAAACAAAGTTGGGGTGGATCATCTCAGATTGTCTAAAGTAAATGATGTATTTGGTCAAAGGGTTCACACTCGGTATGAGTGCAGCTCTTTCTCTACAGTCTCATTGTAGCATTGCTGGCAGAGTCTCTGCTGTCTGGGTGGCAGTGATTTCTTTTAATGGCCAGTCTGGATGACCTAACCCTAACCCTCTCTGTCTCTCTCTGTCTCTCTCTGTCTCCCTCTGTCTCTCTCTCTCTCTCTCTCTCTCTCTCTCTCTCTCTCTCTCTCTCTCTCTCTCTCTATCTGTGTCTCCTTCTCTCTCATGTCCCCTCTCCTTGCATTTCATCAGAGTTTAGTATAACATCCCCTATGCCATTAAATCACTCTTGAAGTGTTATTGCTGTCGTTGTACTGCAGACCTACTGAACACTCTGGGTGGCAGTGATTTCTTTTAATGGCCAGTCTGGATGACCTAACTCTAACCCTCTCTCTCTCTCTCTGCCGGTCTCTCTCTCTCTCTCTCTCTCTCTCTCTCTGCCTCTCTCTCTCTCTCTCTCTCTCTCTCTCTCTGCCTCTCTGCCCTTCCTTTTCTCTCTGTACAGCAGAAAGACCAGCTGATATTTTGGATTTGGATTCGGGTCCCGGTTTGCTCTCAGTACCAGGTGAGTGTGAGAGCTGGATGTGGTGAACCTTCTTCCTGTGTTTTTGGGTCATTTGAAGCCTGATGACCACTGGAGATGTAGCTGATGGCTTCATCAACACAAAAAAATAGGGGAGACAGTCAGCAATGACAATAAAATAAAAGCAACAACCAAGAAGGGAGATTCCAGTAGTCCAATATGAGGATAAATAATGGTTCAGATGGAATGGAGAATGTCTATGGTTTGTGGAAAGATCTCTGCAGGACACACTGGAGACTCATCCAACAGAGGAGCTTTACATCAAGGGTATACATCAGCCCCAGGAAGGAAGCTGTTTCTGAACAGGCGTTCACACTTTTATCAGTTTAGTTTGACCAAGACCACTCCGAGCAGATGGTCACCCTGTGCAGATCTCCGCTCCCTAGCAGTCCTGCTGAATGTGGGCCGTCTCCGTTACTTCCTTTACAGAAAAGCTGATAGAGGGCCTGAAGTCTCCAGACGCGTCCCTCATGCTGCCTGACCTGCTGTCCTTGGCTGATCCCTTCGGCAGCTCTGTGGAGGACACAAGAGACGGTACATGCACACCCGCCTACCTGTGCATTACACACCCGCCTACCTGTGCATTGCACACCCGCCTACCTGTGCATTACACACCCGCCTACCTGTGCATTACACACCCGCCTACCTGTGCATTACACACCCGCCTACCTGTGCATTACACACCCGCCTACCTGTGCATTACACAGCCGCCTACCTGTGCATTACACAGCCGCCTACCTGTGCATTACACACCCGCCTACCTGTGCATTACAATAAACAATAGAAAGTATAATTATGAAATGAGATAAAACTGTACCTTAAACACAAGGGACCAGAAATGTTTTTAATCTGATTTTTAAATCACATTTGGAGACCGTCTGAGTTCCTCTGTGAGTTAGTTCTGTTGTGTAGCTAAAGCTAAATGCTCCCTCACCATATATGGTTGAAACTCTGGCCTCTACACACCTGTCTGTACTGGGTACTCGAGTGTTTCAGAACATTATTCTGGAGCTAATCCACTTTTATGTGGCGAGGGGGGGGGGGGGTGTTGCTGGTTAGAAGATTCATACAAGACATGACAGCAGCTCAAAGACAGTTTCAGCAAATCATGCTGTACCATTTAATTTGGAAATAACATTGGGGCAGGACGCCAACTACGTCCTCATACTGTGTTTAGAATTGGTAGCTGAACTGCTATCAAATGTTTGAAATTACTTCTTTGCATATGAGTCCCTAATTAAACCTTAAACTCAGTTTTCTTTCATTTTTGGTCAGTGCTGGCAGGCTTTTCAGTGGATTTGGTGACTATAGTGTATGACTTGCTGGACTTTAGTTTAAATCTGTAGTTTAATCTCATGACCACCGTCATGGGATGATCATAAATCATTAAAGCCCTGAGTGTGGAGGAAGTGTTCGGGGTTGATGTGTTCGGGGTGCCTATAGTGAGGTGTGTGTTCCTGATAGCTTCTCACTCCTCTCTTGTGATCCTGCCTTGAATATGCAGAGTGTGGTACGAGTAAAAGGAATAAACACCCTTTCTCTACACATTTTGCAAAGTTTTTCTTAATTAGAATAGCACAAGATTTAGATTTTCAAATGTGTAACAACTGTTTTTGGTGTATAGTAAGCCATGTGTCACTTTCTCCATCTTGTTCCCCCAAACCACCACCCCCCCACACGCACACACACACACACACACACACACACTCTGACTCACTTTATTCACACACACACACACACACACACACACACACACACACACACACACACACACACACACACACCCACACGCACACGCACACACACACTCACTGTCTCTCTTCATATACACACACTCCCACACTCACTCACTCTCTCTCTTTCACACACGTACATGCACTCAGGTGTTATTGAGGTGTGTGTGGACTCGCTGATTCCTGGCCTGGTGGCCCCTCAGACCCACCCTGTGCAGACAGATGTATCTTCAGCAGTAATGGCAGGTACGTCCTGACGCCCTGAACGACAGTGTTGCCGTCGTCTTATGCAAGAGTACAAAACTAAACGTAAAAGATGTGATTGCAGCGAGGAACTTGTGGGACTGTCAGAGTTTCCTCCCCCATTACTCCTCCTTCTGCAGACCAAAGGTGTATAAATACAGTAGATCCGTGTTCTTGTTGTTTACGCTCCAGCCAACATGGCTGCCATCACACACATGCTTCTCCTCTCCTTCTTCATGGTGTCCACCCTTGTGCCGCTCCCAAAGAAAAGCACAGCGGCTCATCTTAACGAGTGCAGTCCGCTCACACTGACTTCACTTGTAATTAAGTGCTTTGAAACACTCATCTTGGCCCATACACAGAACATAATACCAGACACTCTGGTCTCTGTTCAGTTTGCAAATCGACCGAACGGATCCACTGAACACGCCACCTGCACCGCCACACATGCAGCTCTGTAGTACCAGCAGAGTGAAGACAGCTATGTGGGAATACTGTTCACTACAGCTCACCATTCAATGATGTTATACCATCCTAGATGACTGATACCAGTATCAGGTAATCTCTCCTTAATGGTTGACAAAACAATGGAGATGATTTTGGTCCATCAGAGGAGAGCCACATTCATCAGACAGCAGTAGACATCACGGCCAATATCACTGAGGATCTCATTTGGTCCCACAACACAGCTTCTAAAGAAAGCGAAACAACAGCTGCATTTTCGGAGAAGATCGAAGAAAACTGCCATGCCAGCCAGAATTCTGAGGAACCTCTACAGGTCTGTAATGGAAAGTATTCTCACCAGCTCCATTGTTGTCTGGTTTGGAAACTGCTCCACCCAGTACTGCAAGTGTCTGCAGAGGGTGGTCAAGACAGCCCAGACCATCTCAGGACCCTCACACCACTAGAGGACATTTACCACTCCAGGGTCCTCAGAGTTCATCAAGGACAAAACGCACCCTCAACACAACCTCCTCACGCTTCTACCATCTGGCAGATGATGCTGGAGTATGAACTCCATGACCACCAGATTACGGAACAGTTTCTATGCACAGCCCATCAGGATTCTGCACACGATGGGTCTCCCTCCAACCACCATTTCACCTCAAGACGCACAAGCACCAGCAGTTCGAAGCCTGTTCCTCTCTGCCACGATATGACCACTAGAACAATACACACTGCTCATTTGCATAACACACTGGTGTTTTCAGGAACATCACTTGTATAAAAACCTATATGCATGGATATCTTCAAGAATTTTTGTTCAAATGACGATAAACTCTTGAATCCCCTGTGTGCTACAGACGCTCTGAGTGGAGAGGACTCCCTTCTGGGTGCTCCCCTCTCCTCTGACCCCACCCTCCTGTCTAGATGAGTTTGCCCCTGTCTCAGGAGGCTCCTCCCAGAGCGTGACAGGTAAGGGCGTGACATTCTGTCTCTCAGCTGACAGACAGATGTTCTGACGTTCTGTCTCTCTTGAGTGTTTTAGGGAGTACTCACAGACACAATATCGACTGATTATTGATTATTATATTCCAGGCCGTTTTCTGTGACGGTGTCATGTTTGTGTTATATTGTGTCGTACAGACTCGTCCTGTCTGATCTCCGGCTTTGAGACCGGTGCGGAGGAGACCACTGAAGATGACTTCGACCCCATCCCTGTGCTGGTGTCCAAGACCTCTCAAGGTACAGATGTCCGCCGGGCTGCCATGCTGCTCTTGGGTTGAGCGTGGGGGCGTTTGCGTGCCGTGTTGGGTGGATAGCATGAGGGCGTTTGCGTGCCATGTCGGGTGGAGAGCTGGAGGGCGTTTGCGTGCCATGTCGGGGTGGACAGCCCTGTAGGCCGACCCCCTGCCTTTCTTTATCGTTTCACCTTCTGTTCTGTCTAGTCTGTTTTCCGAGTTGTTTTCTCGGAAACATGAGGAATTTAGGTAGCCACGGTTACGGACCTGCAGTCTCATGACTACTTACCCTCTGTTCTTTCCTTCTTTCTTTTCTTTCTCTCTCCCTTTCTCTCTCTCTGTGTTTCTCTCTCTCCCGTCTTTGCCCCCTCACCCCACCCCCTCGTGCTCCTGCCCCCTCCCCGCACCCGTGGCTGGTTCTCCTCCAGGGGGAGCCCCTCACAGCGCCAGCGGTGGTTCTGAGTCCAGTCTGCCCAGCCTGGCCCGCTCCCTGCTTCTGGTGGACCAGCTCATCGACCTATAGAGCCCGCCGTGCCGGCCGCCCTGCGCACCGCTCTCAGTCTCCTCTCTCTAACAGCACCGCCCCCCTCCACCCATCCTCCGTCTGTCATCCGTTTTGCTACACCCTCATCCATCCGTCTGTCTGGCTGCTTGCCGTTGTGCCCCCCCCACCCCGGGTCATCGCCTCTCTTCCTCCCCCTCATCTCCTTTTTATTCTCCTTCAATTTCCTTCTTTTCTTTTTGTCTCTCTCATCTCGGGGTCATTTAATTTATGCATGTCTTCATTCACCTCACAATAGCGCCACCTGTGTTTGTTCTTGGCTGGCTATCGTGTTGGTGCAGTTTCCAGTGCTCTCACACACCTGCGCGCACACACACACACACACACACACACACACACACACACACACACACACACACACACACACACACACACACACAGTCATGTTCTTGCACATGTCTGCTTTCTCCAGAACCTAAACTTCACGCCTCAGTTGGTCACAGTTTTAGGTGCGTGCATGGTATGTGTGTGTGTGTGTGTGTGTGTGTGTGTGTGTGTGTGTGTGTGTGTGTGTGTGTGTGCATGAGTGCGTGTGTATGTGTGTCAGTGCATTGGTTTGGTCCTCAGGGCTCCTAGCTGGTGTAAACCTCCAGACCAGTGTCTGCTGCATGGTTGGTAGGGTGTAAGTGGTGATGTAGTCAGAGCAGGAGGATCCGGCTGACTCCGTGAGACTCTTCTCCACAGCTGCTCATTAGAAGGACCTTAACAGTATATCTCACATTAATACATCTTAATATATCTGATAAACATGTAATTGCAAGTTTGCATATTTTATTATTCATGAGAGCTCATTTGAATATAGATTCTCAAAAGCATGTACACACACACGGCGCCTCTGCTCCATCACACTGGTCTTCATCTGCTTCTCCATCCATCCTCCACACTGCCCCCACCCTGTAAATACCCCCGTCACTGTGGTACGTTTGTCCAGAATTGTACACGTCAACTGATGTATATCTGCAATATTTGCCCCGAGCCCTATAAAGTGATCTGTTCTCCATGTAAGAGCTCTCGATCCGTGTGACCTCCAGAGCCCTGTGTCCCTGCCCTCATAGTATACGTTATGAAGCATTAAAGAAATATTTCATATATGGTTAAGCTTATATGTGAATATGAGTAGTGTGTTAAAGAATGAATGTATGAAATGAGTATCCATATAAAAAATACAGATATATGTATATCAGTCATATAGCTATTAAGAAGAAAACTTTATATCTTTGTCATATGTGCCGAGTTGTGTTTTTTGCGAATGTAAAATCCTCCAAATCTTTTTCTTTTTGCATTTCTTGTATTCTACTGTTCCACTTAGATGAAACAAGGACAATCTTCATCCAAACCCCATCAGTAGCCAGCACGGTGTCATCTGGCCTGATGTCATTTGCGCCAACTACAAAATGGCTTTTTTTGTTTGTTTTTTAAATTATTATTATTTATTTATTTATGATTATTATTTGTTGTCTCTTTCCTTCTGCAGTAGTTCCTGATTATATCTCGGTCCTTCACCAGTCCCATTGGTTTCTGAGGCTGCTGTGTGTTGCTAGCGCTTACACACCAGTGGCTGCTCCAGGGTCTCGTAACAGACGCATATCGGAGCACGAACGTTTTTTTTGATGATTTAAGACCTTGTCGTGCACAATGTTTTGAAGAGTACTGTATGTATATATAAATGTGTGTGCGCATGTGGGTGGGTGGGTGTGTGTGTGTGTGTGTGTGTGTGTGTGTGTGTGTGTGTGTGTGTGTGTGTGTGTGTGTGTGTGTGTGTGTGTGTGTGTGTGTGTGTGTCTGCTGTTGTGTTGGATGTCTTAACTATCAAAAAAAAAGACTGGTATAGGAAGCTCTGCTATAAGCACATCCTCTTCTCTCTCTCTAATCTCGGATCTGTTGCCTGAGTGAATGCATGGGTTGTGATCTCAGTGATAATGAATTATACTAACATAAGCCAATCACCAACTGATGGACCGGAGCTCGTTAGACTGGAGCTCGTTAAGTCACGCTGTCCATTTAGCAGAAGGGTTCTGCGTGTCATTCACTTGCAGATCCTCTGCTCTCTTCATTGTTGACTCTGAGTCTTCCCTTGGCATTTCTGCTTTACTGAGCTCAGCTCGCATCACGGGAAATGCAGAAAACATCTCAGCAGCCAGCCAGAAGCAGAGGACACCCGTGGGCCTGTGCTCCCGTGGGCCTGTGCTCCCGTGGGCCTGTGCTCCCGTGGGCCTGTGCTCCCGTGGGCCTGTGCCCCCGTGTGCCTGTGGGCCTGTGCTCCCGTGGGCCTGTGGGCCTGTGCTCCCGTGGGCCTGTGGGCCTGTGCCCCCGTGTGCCTGTGGGCCTGTGCTCCCGTGGGCCTGTGCTCCCGTGACTTGATGTTGGTGACTGAGACTGAGGTCCTGTCTCTCTCCCTGGATCCCGTCTGTCTCTTTAAATGTTCTGTGCAGTGGTGCACAGATCCTCTCCCTGACCTTATGCAATCCTGCCAATACATCTGCTGATAGAAAACACTGCAGTAGTGCTGTAGAGGGCTCTTGCCTCACAGATAGAGTTTTGACTTGTATAGTTGTGCAAAAAGAAAAAAGAAAAAAAAATCCCAGATTTCCTTTTTCATGTGTTCAGATGTTTTTTGTTTGTTTGGTTGGTTTTGTTTGGTAGTAGAAGATTGATATGACTATGTTGATCACTGGGGTCTGAACTATTGCTGAACTCTGTAGCAAAACCCTAAAGCGCCGCCCTAGTGGTAGAGCCGAGCTGATTCATGTGCACCTTCTATTTTTGTGAAAAAAGATGAAACAAAAGGGAGTTCAATAAACATGTAAATGTGAATCAGTGGTAGTGTTATTCATTAGTGCCAACACTCCTCCTCTCTCTGTGACTAAACACTCCAGTCATGAAATCTGACCCCTCTGCGCTTCCTGTGAAACAGCTCACCTCTGTCAGCTCACATAAAGCTTCTGTACCACACCTGTTCAGGTGCTCTGGGATGGTTTCCCACATGGGTTCAGTCTAGTGGACTCAACTAAGGTGCCAGTGATTTTGACCTTTACCTAGGCATTACTCCAGGCATTACTCCAGGCATTACTTCAGGCGTACTCCAGTTATGGGAAACCCTGGAGTAGAATTCCCTGAAGTCAGTTTTGGAGTCTTACCATGAAATTCACCATCACACTCATCTGACACCTCATTAGAAGCCTGTTGCATGTGGCTGCGCTGGTACACATTCATATACGTTTATATAAGAGCATTTAAACACGTGCTATGACGGTTGGCATGCACAACTCCCCAGAGCTGGTCGCCTCATTACTGCTGACTGTTCATGACGTCTGTCTGCACGGACGTGTAGTTAACACAAACATCTACACTGTTCATGCCCTGTGTGCCTGGGGGGCACTGCAGTGTTAATGTCCTGTGTGCCTGGGGGGCACTGCAGTGTTAACGCCCTGGCTGCTACAATGCAGTGTTTCTGGAAGGTTTCCAGGTGTCCTTAAGACTGAACAGTGGATCTGTCTGCGTGTGTATGCATGTATATGCGTGTGTGTGTGTGTGTGTGTGTGTGTGTGTGTGTGTGTGTGTGTATCAATGATGGACTGAATGTGGACACAGTTATTTTACATTCTTTGTAATATAGGTTTAATAAGTTTTATTTATTCATTTTGATACAAAGTCCATTAATAATGTCCTGGGTGTTTGGGGAAGCAATTAAATGATGTGAATGCCATGACAACAGTGGGCTGGTCCTTCCCAGATGAGCAGATGGGTGGAGGTCTGTGTTTCCTCTTCACTGCAGTAGCCATGTGTACACAGGACGTGAACGCCGAGGACGCCGGCCTGTTAGCTCAACGTCTCTGCAAGCCATGACATTTGGATGGAGCTCCATCTTTTAGGGGCTATCCACAAGTTCAGTTTGTTACCTAGAATCATTTACATTCAGTAGAGAATTGATTTTGAAATACAAACATGTTCATGGTGGTAGGGGTGTGATAGTTTAGCAGTGTTCATTTTCTAGGCTGACCAGAGAGATAGCGGAGTACGCTGTGTCCATGGTAGTGGTGGGAATGTGGTCATTGACTGAACACCATGGAGTGTTCAGGTGAATTGGGACCACTGCTTCCTCCCAGTATAAACAGAACTCGATGATGATTTTTGTGTGTGTGTTTTAATTTAATACATTGAATGGAGCCAAAAAACTATTATGTTTTAATGTTCATGCTGGCCCCGCCCCCATGCTCATGTCATTGGCTCCTTCACCTGCCCTCTCGCTCTGTACAGGTGAGCTGTTTGGAATGAATGGGTTCATACCGGGATCCTGTGGCAGCCGGAGTTCGGGAGATTGGAGCAGCCAGAGAGCCCAGGAGGAGGAAGAGCAAGAAGGTGACGTTCTCGCCACCTACGGTGGCTCCAAACTGCTACTGTTGGACTCTGGGCTCAGTGGCGCCCCCTATGGGCCCCTGCCAGCAGACCTGGAACACTGTGTCTCCCCATCTTTGGATGTCTTCTCCAATGCACCGTTCCCTCGTGGGGACCAGGACGTTTTCAGCACCGCCCCTTTCCCTCACAGGGCAGCGGCAATGCCAGACGTCTTTGTCCAAGCTCCGTTTGGACCTCGTAAGGCGAGCCCTCTTGGTCGGCCCCCCCCTCCATCTGCTAACCCATCCCACAGCCCAAGAGCTGAGCCTGGTGTCACGCACGGTTGGGCAGGGCCACCTGCATTTTCCACGCTGTAATGAGACGCCTGTCCTCCAGCAGCCAATCGCAGCGCACCGTGTGGTCTCCAGTGTGGGCCAGCGTGCAGCGGTAGGTTCGGTTCCAGCAGGACCCCTGCATTCCTGGAGCATGGGGCACCGGGCGGTCGTCGACCCCTTCCAGACCGCACCCTTTCAGCCCAGGGGCCCTCAGGGGAAGCCTTAATCTTGAGGGTGTGAACCACCCACACACAAAACCATCCACACATGCACCCTCACACTCGCACACATCTTCGTGCGCGTGGCTGTGGCTGTGTGGATGAGCACATCCCATTCTAGCAGTAGTGATGTGGTCGAGGGCCGCTCCCCCACACTACCTCAGCTCTATTTTGCTTGCCCCTGCGTAGCACTTTATGTCTGCTTCTGCCAAACCTACGCAGCATTCCTCACACCTAACCACCATCTGTTTAGCTCATAACACGTACAGTTTATACCCTTATTATACATATAATCATAGTAGTAAATTATTCCTTATATTCATAGCAGTATTGAGACATATACACATCCAGCGCAGAAATGTGAACGTGAAGGAATAGTTGCGTTTATTGTCTTTTTTGTTTTTTGTTTTGTTTTTTGTTATTGTTCAATACATGTTTTGTTTGTTTCTCTTCACAAACACAAACCTCATATTCTGACTGCACAGCTGCTAATTGGCTGAAGGAGCCAGTCTCTGGAGAGATCTTATTTGTCCTCGGTCTTTGTTCTAAGCCTAGCTTCATGAAAGCTTTGGCTTTGCAGTGTTCCTATTGAGAATATCGGCACACTTGAGACTGACTGATACTTGTGAGTGTTAAGAGGCCTTACAGAGAGATCGTAATGCTGGCAATCTGTTCTCACCTCCTACCTGAAGATGCTGAAGACCTTTTCTTCCCAGTGCCAGGTCTGGAAACCCTCCGTGCTGCCTAAAGCAGGTGTGCTGCTCAAACACCCTGTTCCATTCCCTGCCCTCATCAGTCCCTTAAAGGGAGAAGGTGTGTTGGAGTAAGACAGATGCTGAGGGCTCTGCACCAGTTGGATCCACTACTGTAGATTATCGTTTGCTGAAAATACTGGATGAGATTCTATGCAACCATCTCCCAGTGCTGTAGTTATGTATGTAGATCTCTTTTGTAGGATTGGTGTTCTCCATACACACCTGGCAGGGATTATGAAGCACCCACTTAAACATGGTAAAGGGAAGATTATCCATGTTTGGGTGGGGTGTTCCTGCTCAAGACTGTACCATGCTGCATAACCTTCAGATAAAGGTGTTTTGGTTTAGCAATGTCTTGTTTCTCATCTTTATTATCACCTGTCACCAATCACACAAATCATATATATGAAGCTGTCTCGAGAAGAAAAACATCTTTAGGGTGGGACAAAAGGTTTGATTTGAAAACCTCAAAGACGTCTTTGTTAATTGTCAGTTTGTTAATTCATCATTTACCTGCTACACTGTGGAGATTTGACTTCCACTTTCCCTGAGATTCTCATCTACATATCATCTACAGGGTTCAGCTTTTGGCAATGCTGCTAAATGTTTTGTATTGGTGGTTGTAATTGCAACCAGCCAGCCTGGTTTTTATTTTACTTATTTAGTTGTTATCACACTCTGCTTTTCTGCTGTTTTTATAAATGGCTTCTTGTTTTTTTTCTTTAGTCTTTTCCCACTTGCCAGCCCTTCTCCTCTGTGTTTAGAACACCATCACTGACTCTTCAACCTGATGCTACTCATATTGATGAGTTTGAGATTGAGAAAGGGGGAATTGTTCAGACCATAGAAATGATCAGTGAAAATCAATGTAACAATTTTTGGTTTAAATTACCCAGGAAATTGCATGGCTGTGACGTCTCCCTCTGACCACTTTTCCCTCAGTCTGCTGTCTCCACCTCATCAAACACTGTTGACAACCCTCACACCAGTCAGTCCTTTGAAATTTGACACAGTCTGTGTATGACGTAGTCTGTGTATGAGATTTGGTGTGTGTGTGTGTGTGTGTGTGTGTGTGTGTGTGTGTGTGTGTGTGTGTGTGTGTGTGTGTGTGTGTGTGCCTGAGCAGATCGGGAAGCTGCTGAATCAAATGTGAAGATCCACCCGCACTGTGGTGGGTCACTCCCAACAGAGCAGCGTGGGGTCTGATTCACTAGAGCAGAGCAGTGTGGGGTCTGATTCACTAGAGCAGAGCAGTGTGGGGTCTGATTCACTAGAGCAGAGCAGTGTGGGGTCTGATTCACTCTATAGAGCAGTATGGGGACTGATTCACTCCCACAGGGCAGCGTGGAGTCTGATGTCACTTCTCAATACTCTTCAAGATGGATGTTAAATAGAACGTATGAAAGACGCAACCCAGCGCAGTGACTCACCTGTGCCCCGAGTTATCTGATGAGTTTAACTTGATCTGGCTGTGAAAGACTACCTTGTGCTTCATGGCATCTGATTAGCAGAAACTCATCCTTTCCCAAACTTGGCTTCCCCTCATAAGACCTCAGCATCATGGATCATGACTCACTAATATTTAATCGTTCATTACTGCAAATTGAGAACATGACGAGTATGATGTGTTAATACAAGACATTTACTGCACTGTGTCAGAAAGCAAGACAGGAACTGCGCTGATTAATTCTTGACTGCGATTCTCTGACTTCGTTACTGTGGTCTCCGTTTCTGCATCCCTATTCTTCCTTCACTCACAACACCTTCCACAGTTTGGTTGAATTCAGGACGAGTTCTTACGTAAGGGCAGATGTGTGATGTTAAACAGTGGGGTGGTGATTCAGCGGCTGGCCGGCCAGCTCTCTCAGCCAGTACACGTTTATGGGGAGACTGGACCACTGCTGTGCAGGACTGACACCAGCCCTTTGGGTGCGTGCTACATTTGGTGGCTTTGGAAACGTTTCCTTTTCCCCTCTTCACATTTTAAAGCATGTGAGAGTGAAAAGCACTTAATCCAACAGCAAATACATTTTATAAATAGTTTTTAACTGGATTCTGTTTCCAGTTTTGTGTTGAAATGCCACGTTATTAGACACTGTGCCAAAGTGCAGCACAACATCATAACAGCATAACACAGTTGTTTACGGTGGATCAGTGAATATTTCCACATTAGAATGGGAACATCGAGCGATTTGAACTGCTTCAAACGAGGCATGGACATTAGTATTGACGAACGGTGTGATCGAGGAAAACCATCCAACTAAGAGGTATCCTGTGGACCTAAATAATTTAGGAATGAAAGTGTTCAGAGGAGGATGTTGAGAATCACAAACTGCAGCCTAATACAAGGGTGAAATATCAACTATAAAGTGTGCCTGCACAACTCCTTCCCTAACATGGGTGAGCTATAGCAGCAGATGACCACTCTTACCCTAACATGGGTGGGCTATAGCAGCAGATGACCACTCTTACCCTAACATGGGTGGGCTATAACAGCACATGACCACTCTTACCCTAACATGGGTGGGCTATAGCAGCAGATGACCACTCTTACCCTAACATGGGGGGGCTATAGCAGCACATGACCACTCTTACCCTAACATGGGTGAGCTATAGCAGCAGATGACCACTCTTACCCTAACATGGGTGGGGCTATAGCAGCAGATGACCACTCTTACCCTAACATGGGGGGGGCTATAGCAGCACATGACCACTCCGAGTGCCATTGCTGTCAGAAAAGCAAGACTCCAGCGGCAAAAATGGGAAGAATCCAGATTTCTGTTGCACCATCCTAATGGGAGTACCAGGATGTGGTGTAAACCACATGAAACCCTTCCTGCCAGATGTCAACAGTGGAGGTGAAGTAATGGTGCAAGGAATATTTTCTTGGAACACTCTGGATCCTCTTGATACCTGTGGATCATTTGAACAGTATAGATTTAACTAGCCGTTGTGGCTGTGTTCATCCCTTCATAGTAACTGTTTAGTCTAGTGCAAAAGGGCACTTTCAAATGTACCATGCCACCAGTGTCCTATAGTCATGCACTGATTCCAGTAACATGACGGTAAGTTTTCCTTTGTTTTAATGGCCTTCACATTCCCTAGATCTTAATCCCAATAGGGCATCTCGGGGACAAGGAAGAACAGACTGTTCAGAGCATGTTGGTCATTCCATCTAATTTGTGGTAACTGCAAGAAGCCATCCTATCCACATGGGCCGAACATAGATTCTAGTGGGATCTATACCGTGACAAAGTGCTGCAGGTCTGAAGGCCAAAGGAGGTCCAGTGTGCTACTAGATGGGTGTCTAGATGGGTAATTTTTTTTTTTTTTTTTCATTTTTAACCAGTCTAGTGTGCTTAAATGAGTCAGGATTAATTGGACTAATTAATAGGAGTACATACATTACATAGGTTTACCCCAATATCTGAGAAAATGACCAGTTCCCAAACTTTTGTTATAAAGCTGCACACTGACTAATTTTTAAGATGAAGTTTGTTTACTTTCACCTGTGTTACATCTTCACTGACTACAAAGCCCTGCACTTAACTTTAAAAGTCTCTTAGTGGTCTATCTATGGCCTACCATTCTGATCTTTTAAAGCATTACAACCCATTCTGTTGAAGCATTTTGACCATCTGAGACAGCCCTACTAATCCCTGCAACCACTTCCATAAAATCAGCTGGTGAATTGTTTTCCTTATAAAGCTTCTAAACTCTTAATAGTGAACCAGAAAATGCCAGCTCTATAGATGTTTTTAAATCCAGGTTTAAAACTTACTGACCTACTGACACCCTCGCCTGTGTTGTTAGTGTGACTGCACACAGGAAGTCATAGTTTGTGTCCTCTAATCTCTCAGAGACCTCAGCCAGCAACTTTCAGCACCTCTGCGGTCGACATGAAGGGTACAGATGTACGTGAGCAGCATCACAACACGCCTTTCAGAGATGGTAAATGTCACCTGACAAAGGACTAATATGATTACCCTGGTGCTGACAGCCTGTTCAAGTGGAGAGAATTCAGCTTTCAGTCAAATAACTGTTCAAGTCAGACCACAAAGCACATTTGTATGTGGTTATAATGGTGTTCACACCCAGGGACGTGTATTCTCCCCACATCTCTGCTTTTACGAAACACATCTTAAGGGCAGACGCCTAACATTTGTGATTTCTCACATTGCTACCTAATGGTTGTAACCTCACAGCACTGTGGTACAGATTACAAATGACTCAGAAAACAATGCTGCAAGTTGCAATTATAATTTTTTATTAAAAACAAACCAAAAAAAAGTTTTTAATGGAAAGGAATTACCACGCACATTCACAATAAAACAAGTGTTGGTGACGCTGGTCTTAGGATAGCTAGAATAAAGCCTAGGATAAAGCCTCAGGATAAAGCCTAGGATAAAGCCTCAGGATAAAGCCTCAGGATAAAGCCTAGGATAAAGCCTCAGGATAAAGCCTCAGGATAAAGCCTCAGAAACACTACACCAACATTCCACCTTCAGCTGCTGAAACAGAAGTAATGCTGTGGTAGCAGGCGTGCTCCCCTGCCATCAGCTCGGGCTCCGAACACACGTAAAATGAATGTTCACTGCCAAATATACATACTAAAAGCCTACAAATAAAATATGTACATGGCAAAAGCCTGCATCTTGTCCCGAAACAACATGCAGTTGACGTTTGTTACTGATTTTCTTTAGCCTCTGCCTCTACTCTTCTGTTGCTCACAGTAAATCTTCAATCATCCAGTAAAGACATGCTGGCAGCATCCTGTAGTCATCATGTCACTTGTGTTGGTTAGGAGAACACCTGGCCCCTCCCCCTTCCTCCGCACACACGTATCAGGTATCACACGGTGGCGATAGGACGTTAAAAAATGGCGCCTCTGATCTGTCAAGTAAAATGGATGTGCGTACTGTTCTTGCTCTCTGTCTAATACATTAACTAATACATTAAATTCATTTTTTGCATAGCATTTAGCTGTACAGCACTGTCAAATACAATATTTTCTCTTGCAGTTGTTTTGACGTTGACATGTAGCTGATTATGCATTATAACGTGCCAGTGTGGCATTAAGTCCTGCAAGTGGCTTGTTATTCGTAATAAGGCAGTTCTTGCTGACCAATGGAGGCTCTGTCAGGGTAGGGCAAGTGTCACTAATGCTAACAGGTATAGCTTTTGGCCACTAATGGTAACAGCATAAGGAGACAGTCACTAATGCTATCAGGATACAGCAGCTGTTGCTGATGCTAACAGGGTAACCTGCTGAGTGACCATGACCTAATTTGACCAGGCCACTTGACCTGTGTGCTGGTTTCTCTGCATAACAGAGATTTACACAACACATTTCTTTGGAATGTTTGGCTAGGAAGAACACAATCTCAAAAAAGTTTTTCAAATAGAAAAATCTTCAATGTTTAGCTTTGTGGCTTTAGAGTGCAAGTCCCCAACAGGGAACAACTTTTCCAGGTGATTTAGAGGAAGATTTCCCTTCGAGGGAGTGAAGAAGAACACACAGTAAGATTCACCCTCTGAGAACTGCTCAGTCCTGGAGGCCGCTCACTCCTCCATCAGGCAACGCAAGACCCTCGGGGGAGGGGCGAGGTGGGGGGCGGGATGGAGGAGGAGCTCGACATGATGGAGCGAACTGAGGGGGTGGGGATATCATGCTGGATGCTGATGGAGACGGACGGATGTTTGGTTCATGAGTTAACGGGAGAAACCCTACCGGGGAGTGACACATCTGAGGGGAGGAGGGTGGGGAGGGGGGTGGGATCAGTGTGTCACTGAGGTGAGCTTGGGGTGGAGCTCTGGTAGGAGGGGGCGTGTACGGTGGTGGAGTAAGCACAGACGGAGGTGGGCTTGATGGCAGAGGAGGCAAGGAGGAATTTGGAGAGTGGGCGGAGTTTGACACATGGAAGGGATAGGAGGAGAGGGTGGGGTAAGTGCAGTGTGGGGTTGGAGGCAGATTGTTCTGTGGGGCAGGTGGGGCAGTACTGTAGGGCAGGCTGTAGATGTGGCGGGAAGCACTGTTGCCTGGGTAACGAGGAGGTGGGCATGATTTCACCCGAGTAAAATTCATACAGCGACCCTGTGGAACAAAATAAGACAACACCAAACTTACCAAACAAAAAATATCCTAGTTGTATACAATAACAATATATAGTTATGTAACTTCAATGACATGATGCTTGCCAGGTCTTACTGTAGAATTCCAGGAAATACTTAATACACACATACACACCAATCCACCCTATCATTAAAACAAGTGACAGGTGAACAACATTGTCTTGTTAAAATGACACCTGTAATGGGGGTGGGTTAGGCAGCAAGTGAATCATGGGCGTAACTTCCTTGAGTGTTGAGCAAAAGAATGTGGACCAAGTGTCCAGTTCAGCTGCTTGTCTAGTTCCGAACCCCCGTCCTTGGGCACACACGTGTTTACTGGACAGAACCCAGTGCTGGGACCGAAGGCAAGAGGTCATGTTTGCCAAGTCTATGTGCAGGTATCATCTTGGTGCCAGATACCACAGAACACCTTCAGAGGTTTAGTGGAGTCCCTGTATCACCAGGTGAGAGTTACGTGAGCACAAAAGGGCCAACTTAATACTAGGCAGGTGCTTTTAATGTTATGGCTGATCAGTGTACCTTGAAAAGGATATATGCTTAAATTATAGATATTCTCCTTTAATTTCCACATTATTCATCCCCTAAGTATGTATTGGAATCAGTCTGCACCTGGTTGTGTGTCAGATTAAGGCAGCTGCAAGAGAACTTCTGCTTCAACCCTCTAATCAGGTTTATATGGAAGAGTGAAGCGGTGGACTACAATTCCCATGGTTTTCTGCTTGCCAAACAGGAAGGACCAAATAAGTCTTATCTGTCTTATATAAGTGCTTTCTACCTCCCCACTTGGGTTTCTGTTAGATATTTAGGAAATACTTAGCAAATATATTGGTATTTTCTCCACTTTGTCAGTTTTCGTGTGAGACTCTGAACAGTTTTCCCCTTTAACGCCCCTCCATTAACTTTCATCTGGCTTCCACCACTGGAGCTAATCTGCATTTGTTCATTTGTCCTTGTCCCTCTTCAAAGACACGAAACGTTCACAAACGTTGATCTCCTGCATCACTTCCTGCTTTATTCACCCCCCTCTGCCGTATCTCTGCAAGGTTCTTCTTCTGAGCAGAGCCACCGTGGAGTGTGTGGTCCATGTCAGTCTGTAACATGAGGAGCAAAGCGCTCTGTTCCTTTAACGTGGCGTGTGGTCATCAGGCCACACCTACCTCACCTACTGCCCCTCATATCTAAAATACTTAGTTAGTATTATTACTTGGCATTACTTCATTGTCCCCTTATTCACCGGCATCATCTCCAGGACAGCACTCTTGTCTAATAAAGAATATACTCCCAGGGTTTTGGAATACAACTTTACACTCATCACAAATTGGTATATATTAAATATTGGCATCTACTCTGTCGAAGCCAGTATACAGTGTCTAATTGGCAATGTGTGGGATGTTTAGTTGAGGATGGTGTTGTGTTGGGTGTAGTTTAGTGACTGTGTTTCACCTGCTCTCCAGGCTGAGGTCTCATGACGGAAACGCGGTCATAGCCTCTCCTTAGCCACACCCCCAGGGCGTCCAGCTTGTCCTGAAACGAACCACAGTGAAACTTGTCACACACGTGGTCGTACGCTCCAGACACAAGATGAAACAGCACACGCAGACGCCACCATAGTTGGGAAAAAAACCGCTTTGTTCTGGAGTGAACTCCAGAACTGTTCTAGACGCAGGCGAGGACGTAATAAACGATTAAGGATTGAAGTGGTTTTATTTCCACGTGGAATGTGTCCTGCATATGTTTTGAACTGCGCACGCCATACAGAATAAACACTTCCATCTTGTGCAGGACGTTATCTGCACTCGTGTGCTATCAGCTGTTTCCCTCCACTGCAGACACTCAATGACAACCAGCTGGACACCAACAAAACTAACAAACAACAAAGGCCAACAAAAAAATGAGCTCAGATATGTCAAATAAGGACAAATAAAGGAACCTGTTTTCGTTTTTCATGTTTCTCTCTTCACTCCATGTTGTTCATTCTTTTATTCTTTTATCATTGTTTGCTTAAGTTATTTTCTTCCTTTCGTTTTCTTTTTTTCTTGCTTGCTTTCTGTGGATACCTGTCTAGTGTCTCAGTTAGAGCAGTCTGCCCAAACCCCAGAAAGAGCAGAGAGAGAGAGAGCGAGAGACCGAGGTATTTGTTTTGTTGGGAAAAGGACCAGCTCTGCAAAACCCATCTCAAAAGGATTTGTCCAGTTCAACATCTGCTTCAAATTACCCCCCCCCTCCTCCCTCCCACCTCTTCTCTTTCTCTCCCCACCTCTCTTCACCTCCTCTCCTATCCTCTCCTCCCCTCCCTTCTTCTCCTACCCTCTCCATTCCTCTCCTCCCCTCTTCATCCCTCATCCCCTCCTTCCCTCCTCCTCTCCCTTCTTCTCCTACCCTCTCCTCCCCTCTCTTCTCCTCCTCTCCCCTCCTCCCCTCTCCTCCCTTCCCCTCTTCTACCCTCTCCATTCCTCTCCTCCCCTCTCCCCCCTTCATCCCTCCTCCCCTCTCCTCTCCCCCCCTCCCCTCTCTTCTCCTCCTCTCCTCCTCTCCCCTCCCTTCCCCTCTTCTACCCTCTCCATTTCTCTCCTCCCCTCTCCCCTCTTCTTCCTTCATCCCCTCTCCTCCTCCCCCTCCCCTCTCCTCTCCTCATTTCCCCTCCTCCCCTCCCCTTCCCTCTCCTCTCCTCCCCTCCTCTCCTACCCTCTCCATTTCTGTCCTCCCTTCTCCCCTCTTCTTCCATCATCTCCTCCCCTCTCCTCTTCTCCTCCCCCTCTCCTCTCCCGTTCTCCCCTCCCCTCTCCCCTCTTCTTCCATATTCTTCCCCTCCTCTCCTCCCCTCTCCTCTCCCCTCCTCCCCTCCTCTCCTCTCCTCTCCTCTCCTCTACCCTCTCCTCTTCTCCCCCCTCTCCTATTCTCCCCTACCTCTTCCCCAGCAGAAGAGGCACTATCAAACAATGCCTGAACTGCTTCCCAGAGTAACTTACACTGGCTCAGTGTGTCATGGTGGTGTCAGAGAGCCATCACCTACTGTCTGGAGCCTTTGAGATGGAACTGCTGGACACATGTGTTACTGAACATGCTAGAAATCCACCATGGATCAGAACGACCAATCAGGGCACAGTTATCCTAAATGCTGGCCTTTTGTGCAGGACAGGTGTTCAGAAAGCACCTGTTTGGGCTGTCGCGATCACTTCCAAACAGCAGCATCGTATCGAGCATGGAAAATAATACTCGAGTGAGTGCAAGTGTTTTTTTCTCTATTCAAATATAAAATTTTACTTCAAGTGCTTTGTAATAGGCATTGATGCTTCAGAATGAATTTTTATTTTTCTTAGTGTTTTTATTTTCCACTATTTTAAGGGGTGTGTATGTGAGAGAGAAGAAGTGAGAGAAAGGTTGAGATCAGGTTGTTCTACCTTAATGGGTGAGTACCACTTCTGGGAGGAGATAAGTTTGCGTGTGCCGTTGTTGAGGGTGCGTGTTGGAGGCCAGTCAAACTCCAGCTCAGCCGGCATCACCACACGTGCATTCTTCGCTTTCTCCAGTTTTGCCCCTTCCTCTGTGGAACCCTTATCTCCCCACCGCACCTGAAGACACACACACACACACACACTCAGGTCAGGTCAAGTTTTTAGTCCGGCCTTTCTCCACCTTCCTCCTCCACCTGCATTTCCTTACCTCCATGCGTTTGATGCCTCCCACTCCCCTGCCTCCGTAGTACGAAGCATCCACCATGGGCCACTTCTTCCTGGGACACCCGTCCTCGTCTTCATCCTGCAGGGAAGCGTGGGGAGTTAAAGACTGCAGTCTCGTAATGGCCACGTCTACTGGCTGGCAGACATCCCGCGTGTGCTGTATCCACTCTGCATAAAGGCACGTGACCACAAGCTTTCCAGAGAGTAGTGGAGAGCTGGGCCAACCCTGTGCACACGTGTGCCACTGGAGCGGATGGTTTTAGCTGTGTGCACCACCCTCTTCGATCAGTACAAGGAATATAATCTCATTCTCACGTCAAATTAACCAAATTGATCTACATGATACTCCTCATCTGTACTTTATAATTTAATAGTCAATTCAAGTAAATTTGATGCCTTGGCTCCACCACTTGGTTCAGCACGTGTGCCATGGGAGAGGGGCGGGGCCATGCACGTGTGCCAGAAGAGGGGGCGGGGCCATGCTGCAGTAGTGGCAGCTCCAGAGTAAACAAGCCCTGTAACAGGACCTTCAAGGCTGAGGATTACGGTCTCTGCTCACAGCCCACTTCCTCAGGCATTTCCTGTTTTTGAAGATCTGGCAATTCATCTGTTGTGGAGCAGAAGATGTGTAACTCATCCCAGCTAAGAGGCCCTGGATTATTAAGTCAAAAATTCTAAAGTGGTGTCTTAAACACAGCAGCCTTTTTCCTCCAAGGTTTGCTTTATTTCACTTTATTTATCTCTGAATTTGGTGATGGAATAACAGTACAAGAAATGTATTTATAATAAAGCAGATATTTCTGGTAGTTTCTATTTATATGGCTATATATTCCTGGTAATACTGGGTGTGATGTAATAAATAAACAACAAATCTCTCCGTTTTACACCCTCTCGCATTTCACCACAGTGACGGTGATCTCAGCTGTGAAAACTGTGAAAAGGTTTTGGGCCAAACTGTGAAAGAAACCACAATCCACAAAAGTCCATCTCAAACATTTCAGACTGGAAGTAACTGAGCGTCTACCAGACTGCAGCTTATGCAAAGAGAGACGTGAAGAGTGAGAGACGTGAATAGTGAGAGACGTGAAGAGTGAGCACCCCACATTTGTGAGTTTTAGAGTTAGTTGGCCGTGAACACAGAGGAGAGTGGACAACTGTCTCACCGAGCTGTCCTCCATCACTGGCGGTGGGACCTCATGGATGACCTGGGGGACACATAACAAGGTTAAAGGTTAAAGTATCTGCTGCATTGTGTTTCTGTTAAAGCTGGGGTTTCAACACATGACCTTCAGAAAATCAGACCGAAAATCTGAGATATCAAATCTATAAAACACTATATAAATGTAATATATTAAACCCTCTGTAAAGCGGCAGTATGTATTAATTCTTTAAAGAAAAATGATTTTCACAGTCTTTCACAATTTCCATGCTGTTCCCCCAGATTGAAAATGTGTTGTGATTTCAGAAAGACAGGAATGTGCTCTACACAGTCAGTTTGTGGGAACACCAACTTTAAGTCAAACCAATCTGGAAACATTTTTTAACAGGAGCAGTAAAATAAATTCTGAATACAACACTGCAGTTAATCTGCGTCACAACCCAGAAGCAGAGTTAAATATCCAACTGAGATCACTACTAATGTGAAGCTTATTTAAGTTGTTTTCAATTCTTTAGAGAGTATGTTTGCTATAACTGGAGAGAGATGATACAGAGAGAAGAAGAAGAAAGAGGGAGAGAGAGAAAGAGAGAGAGACACTGACCCAAATGGGTTTGAGTTAAGAGTGGAGTGGAAGGAAATGTTGACCACAATGGATATGACAGGGAGTGAAATGGGGTGAGAGGAGTGAGTGAGGGGGAGTGAGTGTGAGGGGGGAGTGAGAGTGAGAGGGGAGTGAGGGTGAGGAGGGGGGTGAGGGTGAGAAGGGGGGTGAGGGAGAGGAGGGGGGTGAGGGAGAGGAGGGGGGTGAGGGTGAGGAGGGGGGTGAGGGTGAGGAGGGGGGTGAGGGTGAGGAGGGGGGTGAGGGAGAGGAGGGGTGTGAGAGAGAGGAGGGGGGTGAGGGAGAGGAGGGGGGTGAGGGAGAGGAAGGGAGTGAGGGAGAGGAGGTAGAGGAGGGGGGTGAGGGAGAGGAGGGGAGTGCACTGACCACAGTGCAGCACAGAGGCCAGAACCACCAGAGCAAAGCCACGATCAGCAAGAGCAGAAGGATGAGCAGAGCGATGGCCAGGATCGTCCCGTCCGTCTGAAACAGAGAACACACACACACACACAGAAAACTGCTCACACTTCAGGACCTTTCCACTTGTACCGTAACATTCTTCTAAAGAATGAGAAGCACTTTCATGTGGAGGCTCTGAGTGCATGTATGATCGCCCAAATGTAAATGGAATGTGTATGGAAACTGCTTAATTGGTTTTCATTTTACAAATAGCAGAGTTCTGAAGTGATTATTGCTGCCCCACTCTCTGTCCCACTCTCTCCCCACTCTCCCCCTGTCCTGCCCCCCGTCCCGCTGACTCTCCCCCCCTGTACCACTCACTCTCCCCCCTGTCCCACTCTCTCTCCTCTCTCTCCCCCCTGTCCCACTCTCTCTCCTCACTCTCCCCCTGTCCCACTCTCTCTCCTCACTCTCCCCCTGTCCCACTCTCTCCTCACTCTCCCCCTGTCCCTCTCTCTCCTCACTCTCCCCCCTGTCCCACTCTCTCTCCTCACTCTCCCCCCTGTCCCACTCTCTCTCCTCACTCTCCCTCTGTCCCTCTCTCTCCTCACTCTCCCCCCTGTCCCTCTCTCTCCTCACTCTCCCCCCTGTCCCACTCTCTCCTCACTCTCCCCCTGTCCCTCTCTCTCCTCACTCTCCCCCTGTCCCACTCTCTCTCCTCACTCTCCCCCCTGTCCCACTCTCTCCTCACTCTCCCCCTGTCCCACTCTCTCCTCACTCTCCCCCTGTCCCACTCTCTCCTCACTCTCCCCCTGTCCCACTCTCTCCTCACTCTCCCCCTGTCCCTCTCTCTCCTCACTCTCCCCCCTGTCCCACTCTCTCCTCACTCTCCCCCCTGTCCCACTCTCTCCTCACTCTCCCCCTGTCCCACTCTCTCCTCACTCTCCCCCTGTCCCACTCTCTCTCCTCACTCTCCCTCTGTCCCACTCTCTCTCCTCACTCTCCCCCTGTCCCACTCTCTCCTCACTCTCCCCCTGTCCCACTCTCTCCTCACTCTCCCCCTGTCCCTCTCTCTCCTCACTCTCCCCCCTGTCCCACTCTCTCTCCTCACTCTCCCCCTGTCCCACTCTCTCTCCTCACTCTCCCCCTGTCCCACTCTCTCTCCTCACTCTCCCCCTGTCCCACTCTCTCCTCACTCTCCCCCTGTCCCACTCTCTCCTCACTCTCCCCCCTGTCCCACTCTCTCTCCTCACTCTCCCCCTGTCCCACTCTCTCTCCTCACTCTCCCCCTGTCCCACTCTCTCCTCACTCTCCCCCTGTCCCACTCTCTCCTCACTCTCCCCCTGTCCCACTCTCTCCTCACTCTCCCCCTGTCCCTCTCTCTCCTCACTCTCCCCCCTGTCCCACTCTCTCTCCTCACTCTCCCCCTGTCCCACTCTCTCTCCTCACTCTCCCCCTGTCCCACTCTCTCTCCTCACTCTCCCCCTGTCCCACTCTCTCCTCACTCTCCCCCCTGTCCCACTCTCTCCTCACTCTCTCCCTGTCCCTCTCTCTCCTCACTCTCCCCCTGTCCCTCTCTCTCCTCACTCTCCCCCCTGTCCCACTCTCTCTCCTCACTCTCCCCCTGTCCCTCTCTCTCTCCTCACTCTCCCCCCTGTCCCACTCTCTCTCCTCACTCTCCCCCTGTCCCACTCTCTCTCCTCACTCTCCCCCTGTCCCACTCTCTCTCCTCACTCTCCCCCTGTCCCACTCTCTCCTCACTCTCCCCCTGTCCCACTCTCTCCTCACTCTCCCCCTGTCCCACTCTCTCCTCACTCTCCCCCTGTCCCTCTCTCTCCTCACTCTCCCCCTGTCCCACTCTCTCCTCACTCTCCCCCTGTCCCTCTCTCTCCTCACTCTCCCCCCTGTCCCACTCTCTCTCCTCACTCTCCCCCCTGTCCCACTCTCTCTCCTCACTCTCCCCCTGTCCCACTCTCTCTCCTCACTCTCCCCCCTGTCCCACTCTCTCTCCTCACTCTCCCCCTGTCCCTCTCTCTCCTCACTCTCCCTCTGTCCCACTCTCTCTCCTCACTCTCCCCCCTGTCCCACTCTCTCTCCTCACTCTCCCCCCTGTCCCGCTCTCTCTCCTCACTCTCCCTCTGTCCCACTCTCTCTCCTCACTCTCCCCCCTGTCCCACTCTCTCCTCACTCTCCCCCCTGTCCCTCTCTCTCCTCACTCTCCCTCTGTCCCACTCTCTCTCCTCACTCTCCCCCTGTCCCACTCTCTCCTCACTCTCCCTCTGTCCCACTCTCTCCTCACTCTCCCCCCTGTCCCACTCTCTCTCCTCACTCTCCCCCTGTCCCACTCTCTCTCCTCACTCTCCCCCTGTCCCACTCTCTCTCCTCACTCTCCCCCTGTCCCACTCTCTCTCCTCACTCTCCCCCTGTCCCACTCACTCTCCCCCCTGTCCCACTCTCTCTCCTCACTCTCCCCCTGTCCCACTCTCTCTCCTCACTCTCCCCCTGTCCCACTCTCTCCTCACTCTCCCCCTGTCCCACTCTCTCCTCACTCTCCCTCTGTCCCTCTCTCTCCTCACTCTCCCTCTGTCCCACTCTCTCTCCTCACTCTCCCCCCTGTCCCGCTCTCTCTCCTCACTCTCCCTCTGTCCCACTCTCTCTCCTCACTCTCCCCCCTGTCCCACTCTCTCCTCACTCTCCCCCCTGTCCCTCTCTCTCCTCACTCTCCCTCTGTCCCACTCTCTCTCCTCACTCTCCCCCTGTCCCACTCTCTCTCCTCACTCTCCCCCTGTCCCACTCTCTCTCCTCACTCTCCCCCTGTCCCACTCTCTCCTCACTCTCCCCCTGTCCCACTCTCTCTCCTCACTCTCCCCCTGTCCCACTCTCTCTCCTCACTCTCCCCCTGTCCCACTCTCTCTCCTCACTCTCCCCCTGTCCCACTCTCTCTCCTCACTCTCCCCCTGTCCCACTCTCTCCTCAATCTCCCCCTGTCCCTCTCTCTCTTCACTCTCCCCCTGTCCCACTCTCTCTCCTCACTCTCCCCCTGTCCCACTCTCTCTCCTCACTCTCCCCCTGTCCCACTCTCTCTCCTCACTCTCCCCCTGTCCCACTCTCTCCTCAATCTCCCCCTGTCCCTCTCTCTCCTCACTCTCCCCCTGTCCCACTCTCTCTCCTCACTCTCCCCCTGTCCCACTCTCTCCTCAATCTCCCCCTGTCCCTCTCTCTCTTCACTCTCCCCCTGTCCCACTCTCTCTCCTCACTCTCCCCCTGTCCCACTCTCTCCTCACTCTCCCCCTGTCCCACTCTCTCTCCTCACTCTCCCCCTGTCCCACTCTCTCCTCACTCTCCCCCTGTCCCACTCTCTCTCCTCACTCTCCCCCTGTCCCACTCTCTCCTCACTCTCCCCCTGTCCCTCTCTCTCCTCACTCTCCCCCTGTCCCACTCTCTCTCCTCACTCTCCCCCTGTCCCACTCACTCTCCCCCCTGTCCCACTCTCTCCTCACTCTCCCTCTGTCCCACTCTCTCTCCTCACTCTCCCCCCTGTTCTGGCACATGTTCCTGGCGTGTGCTCAGAGACGACGGTGAATACTGACTGTGAGCAGTAGGCAGCAAGGCGCAGGGGCTGAACTAGCGGGCAGTAGGGCGGCGGTGTTGAGCTCTGTACTGCTACTGGGAGTGGCAGTGGCCGTAGACCGCGGTGTACTCACGCAGCTGAGTGTGGTGATGGTCACAGAGCTGGAGATAAAGCTCAAACCGTTGTTCATTGTGACATGGAGAGAGGCAGATCTGCAGAAAGAGAGAGATGGAAGAAGGGAGAGATAAAGGAAAAGAGGAAAGATAAGAGGCAGCATGCGAAAATAGCGAGAGTGATCCGATTACGCGGTGTATGTGTAAGTGGAAAAATGTCACATGGAGCAATGATTAGCAAAGGAAATAAAGGAGAGAGGATGAGAGATGGAAAGGAGAGAGAGAGGAGGAAAGAGGGAAGAGACGTAAAAGTGCAGATGAGGACGTTTGGTCGTGGAGGTCTGGAGCGGTTGGAGAGTGTGTGTTTTGGGTGTAGAGGTGGTAGTTGTCTGTCTGCAGGTCTGGCTCTCTCTCCTCATTCCACGTCTATGTGCGGTTCGAGCATCACGAGCCCGATGAACACTTACGCCCCCTCCTCTTGTAGCACAGGAGCTGGGCAGAGCAGGTACGTGTCCTCCACAGCCAGAGGTCTCTTCACTGCAGGAACACAGACACGCAAGCACACACAGCAGTTTGTGTATTTATAATCAACAAAAGGTCCATTTTATATTCAACTAGCAGTTCAAGTAGACCGAGCCAAGATTCTGTCCTTGTGCATCTGTTTGGAGAGGATGACAACACAGGCCTAACTCAGCTGAAATCACACCCACCACACTCGCACAGTGGGAAAACGGTCCAATTGACAGCAGATGGAAACGGCCTCTTTGATTTTCATTTTAAAGTCTTGAAGCTCTGGATTTATGGTAAAGAAAGATAGGCCAGATCTTTCTGAGGGACAGTTCACACACAAGTTTTCACACACTGATTTTCCTTCTTCGGGTTGAACTTTAAATGCATCAGCAGCTGTATGGAATGGGAATGAGGCATATCCAAAAATCATTAATACTGTATGAATACTGCTGCCTGCCAAGATCCAGCTAACTCACTTCCAAGACAAATCCAGCATTCCCTACTCAGCCCAAAGGGAAAACACAACTCCAGCCATTTTATTCGCTAATATATACCTATATTAACCAAGCAGCCCGACTGGAATTTGTACCCTTTTAGAGGAAGTGTCATTTAGTGGTCTGAAGCCAAATGATCTGAAACTGTACAGACGTGTGTATATCCATGGGCTGGGAGAAGGAGAGGGCAGCATATGCAGCATATAATAAATGCAACATAATGCTTTGCTTTAACAGCTGTGTGTGTGTGTGTGTGTGTGTGTGTGTGTGTGTGTGTGTGTGTGTGTGTGTGTGTGTGTGTGTGTGTGTGTGTGTGTGTGTGTATGTGATATTGATGTGTGAGTAGGATTTGTTCAGTGGATCTCACAGTGGATCTCACAGTGATCCACCATCTCACAGTGATCCACCGTCTCACAGTCCCCCTGTCACAGCTCAGAGGCTGCAGCTCACAGCTGAATGATAACACCTCCACTTCTCTGCCACTCACATCTGCCATCTTTTCTTTGTAGCTCCAGAAACAAACATGCCATTATCCTTTCTGCCTGATTTAGTCTCGAGAGAAATTTAGAACGCTGGATCATAATGAAGTGCTGAAACAAGTCAGACTTCTTCATTACACCTTCTGATCAAGGCTTCTGAAGCATGACGTGAATATTGTGAACGTTTACCCCAAGTTTACCGGAAGCCCCAAATCTTTGGGGGGCGAGGGGGGGGGCGGGGTATGGGGGTTGGTGTCAGTATCAGTGTAATCAATGAACCAGAGCGTATTCTTCTGGCTAGGCAGCAAGAACACAGCTGACTAAGGCATTATTGAAGGCTCCTGTAGTCCCACACAGCCTTGAGGTTTTACCAGTCCAGTGCTGGTCAAAGCGGAGAGAGGAGCAGGTTTGAGCAGAAGAGGTAGAGGGGGGAGCACACGTACTGACGCTGAAGGTGTCGTTGATGCGGAAGCTGCAGAGAACCCCTCTCACGTCTGGTGTGTGGAGGAAGCCGTTCCCCCCGCACCACCACCTCAAAGGATTCTGGGATAGAGAGAGCAGCGCAGAGGGGATCATTATTATTGAGGCCATGAGACTGCTCAAAGAAAATGAAGAGTTTTATTGATCTTTGAGACAGTTTGAGACAGAGTGTTTCTTCATGCCTCTGTGTAGTCATGGTGACTGTGTGTCGGCCCACCTCCTGCACATATGGTCGATGGCTCGACAGCAAGGATTTCTATGCACGATCTCTTGAGAATCTAAAAGAGAGTTCAGAGTTCAGAAACACTGAAGGGACAGAATGGCCGGATACTTTCTCAGGGGTTTGCAGTTTCAATGTTGTTTTCACTCTTTGAGCTTTGATCATTTTGTGATGTTTTGTTCCACATGACACATGGTGGTAATGAGTTGGTATGGTTGGTGGTAACATGGTAACAGTCATGGCATGGTTGGTGTTTCTGGGGTGGAGGTAAATATCTTCAGTTAATTCTGGAGGTACCCGGTTCCTCTTGTCCCTTTCAAAAACAGTAAAGGAAGTCAGAGATGTTTCTTCTGATCTGCATGTGCAGCCACAGTGTCTCACCGAGTCAATAACACCTTGCAGAGCCTCAAAGCCGTCATTCACAGGGAACACATGGTCTTTACTGTCTGCTATCATAGCCAGCTAAAAGGGCAGAAAGATGGGGGTAAATCTCTTTTTCTCTTTTGATTTATTTGAATATTGGCACTCACTGAGGTCTTCACACAAACATCTTTCTTCACAAACAAATGTAGTGTCAACAAAGGTAACATTTAACTAGCGGTACCATTGAGTGTCATGCTGACTCCGGACAATAGCGCATCTGACCACCACGCACTCTGTGGTAAACAGGGAATGAATTCAAAATGTCCAAAATGAAATGAGAAGGAATTAAGTGACCTGAGTTTCATTGAAGTCCTTCACTCCCACACAGTAGACAGTGGCACCCAGCTGACGTGAACGACCAGCCTGGTGTACAATGACATTACATAAAAAAACTAATGTCACCCAAAACAACAGTTATTTTATTCTCATATGTTAAGAAATCTCAGAGTCATGGCACTGAGCATGAAGAGGGATGAATTGATCTTTTTAGATTTCAAGAAAATGGCACAACCGCATAACTAGTGTATGTCCTGAAAGAATGCCATTCTCCTTGAAAGAGGTCTGCTGGTCTCATGACGGAGCAGTGCCAAGTGTTGAACACAGCTGATATCTTAGTGATTTTAATACCAGCCATTTCTGTAGTCATGCTAATTGCCATAGAAATCAAAAGGTTGACTTCTATAGCAGTGACACAAACACTGTAGCTGTGTAATGTATAATATACAAATTGTCGTTTGTGCAGTAAAGGAGAGAATCAGAAATAGGGATTATTTAAAAACCTTCCAGTGTGGAGCGGAGAGATGTCTCTGCCCAGTAACACAGCCTCACCTCTCTGGCTGCCAAGTCAAACTGATTCTCACGCAGTTCTCCATCCGTCAGGGCGATGATGACACTGGCTGCTCGGTAACCTGGCGAAGGAGCCCGAATGCATGCAAACTGCGGTCATGGTTCAAGCCTCGACAAACGTGGCAGACATCAGCCACGGTTCAGAATGCAAATGAGAAAGGCGTCTGTAGTGTGTAGAGGCCCGAATGCAAAGACTGAACTACTCCATACAAATGTGTAGACGTTATAAGGACTTATAAGTCACTGGTGACTCATTTCTGCCTTTGAAATGTTTTGCTCTTCCTCATTATCTCTGATTAATTAGCAATGATCCTTTCCACACTCACCACTGTAAAATATATTTATTGGCAGGAAAGAAGTAGCCCACTATCACAAATTTATAATGTTCTTGTACAAAAGTCACTACCCACGCATATATCATATACATCTGCTCCCTGTCTCCTGTCTCTGTATTTGGCATGGGTGTGTTTAGTATTGATGTAGCAGAGATTAGGAATGATCTGTTGGATCTGCTAGAGACGTTTTACTGCTTCATATGATTCTCTAGTTAGGCATGCAGTAACAACTGTACCTTCAACTAATTTAGTTAATTAGTTAATTGTGTAACTAGTTAACTGTCAGATTTCAGTGTTTGTTTAGTTTTAAGGCATATTATCACAACTCACCATCACCCGTTGCATAGTATATCTGCTCACTCGCCTAGAAAATGGGGGAAAGCACAGTGAAGATGTTAGTTGAAGTAAAGGCGATGTGGTTACGGCAGTGAAGAGCGCTCTCACCCTCTGAAACCCCTTATCCATGAACGTGTCTCCTCCCGGCTGCACCATCTGAAGCTGCTCCAAACCTTCTCGGATCTGATCCCTATAACATGCGGGTTAATAAAATTGGCATATTGATCTTTGTTTCACACATATTGTAAAATTGGCATATTGATCTTTGTTTCACACGTCTGCTCTGTGAGAATTTTCAGAGTATTCTCTGATGAAGCTGCTGTTTTTTAATTATATTGTAAGATCTCTTGATCAATGACCAAGAACTAAGAGGAACTTGTAGGTGGTTTGGGGGTGAAAAAGAGCCTCACCTGTCTTCCGTCAGCTTCATCAGAGTTCTGCCTTCTGTTGAAAATACGATAAATGACATCCGAAGCTGAGGACTGGAAGAGAGTGAGACAGCCATGAGAAACACAGTGTGCGCCAGAGGTGGGACCAAGTCAGTGTTTTGCAAGTCTCAAGTAAGTCCAAGTCTTTATCCTCAAGTCCCGAGTCAAGTCTCAAGCAAAAACAGTCAACTCAAGTCAAGTCTCGAGTCAAGACAGGCAACCGTCAAGTCAAGTCCCAAGTCTGAAACTTGGAATTTCAAGTCCTTTCGAGTCTTTTTTTTTTACAGGCACCAATGCTTTACGAATGCTACGCTGATGCGTTTCTTTACTCGTTTTGTTGGTGTCCGCCAGCCAAAAGATGACAGATCATTTACATTTTATCTTCTCTTAATTACATAAATGTACTTAAACAAGAATGTTTCGTTACATCATTTTACACGAAAATAGCAAGCTTCATCGTAAGCAAGATGCTGTCATTACGAATGGTTATTCTAAACATTTGAATAAAATGTTTAAATATAGACTAATAAAAGGTTAGGGTTATTTTTTCATTGTTTTCTGTTATTGTGGGGTCACGGTATAGGCTACTATTGTTACCTGGAGATTCAGTGGGGTCACAATTTCTGATGGCTGCCGTCAGAATTGGTGACCCCAGTTAAAAAGGCTCACCTCTACATCCCATTCATGATTTCTTTGTTGGCTGCAATGGTGAGGGGATGGTAAATCTTGTTTAAGTACATTTATGTAATTAAGAGACGATAAATGTAAATATAAACATCTGTCATATTTTGGCTCGTGGACACCAACAAAACGAGTAAAGAAAGTGCATCAGCGTAGTTTACGTAGCATTCGTAAAGCGTTTGTGCCTCTGAACAGAAACTGTGAAATAGCGCCCCCTGTGGTCACAAAACTCGACGGTCACAGAATCTGGTGTAACGCCGGTCTGCGTCAGAAGGACGGAAATGAAATTAATGGGGCGCACTTTATAAATATTAATATGCGTTTTAAAATTTAGATTTGGGGTAAAAAAAAAATCAAGTCTTTGCAAGTAAACAGGTTCAAGTCCAATTCAAGTCCCAAGTTATTGGTGTAAAAGTCCAAGTCAAGTCTAAGTCTCTGAATATTTTTTCAAGTCAAGTCAAAAGTCTTAATATTAATGACTCGAGTCTGACTCGAGTCCAAGTCATGTGACTCGAGTCCCCACCTCTGGTGTGCGCTAACTCAAGCCACTGCCTGTCACACTGATGGGAAGGAGACACATAAGCTCCAGTAGACTTGTTTGGGTCTGATCTCATCATTCAACTGAACATAGTTGTTTACAAGAACTGCAGACAAAATTCAGGAGAACTGAATCTCTCTTATTAATCACTTAATCACGTAGTTGCACAGCACTGAATCTCTTGGGGAGCCACTCACCTGATGAACTTGTGTGTCAAATGATCCACAAAGTAATAGATCTCATTCCAGTGGTGTTGCACACTGCCAGACCTGGAATAATCCAACCACAGCAAACATGACTGAAGCTCTCATCCCTTCCATTTAGGACACAGAAACTAATCCCCTCTCATGGGTTTGACCCTTGGGCACAGGAACTAAACCCCATTAATCTGTTTGACCCTTAGGTACAGGAACTAAACTCCATTCATGGGTTTCACCCTTGGATACAGGAACTAAACTCCATTCATGGGTTTCACCCTTGGATACAGGAACTAAACCCTGTTCATTGGTTTGACCCTTCCAGCCGACCTTAGATCTCTAAATGTGTAGACCTGCAGACAGAGTGTTTGGGAGCTTATCTTCAGAGGAATGTTTTATCTGCTAAGTGTAATTTAGGACTATTTACAAAGAGCTCTGAGTGAGAGGGAGTTTGTGCTGGAATCAGCATTTATCAGCTAGGCTCTGAGCCAAGCCCGCAGCACAGAGGCAGAAAGGAGCGCTTTCGTTGGGCTTCAGCGCTGGAGGGAAACGCTCATCCTAGAACTCCTAACACAGTCACAACTTTCCACAAGAGCTGCTGGGAGGTGATTAATGTCCCTCTCGTGGACGACACCTCCTCATACAGCCCAGAAATGGAAGTGGAAATGGAAGGGTTTCAGGCAAACAGCCAGTGCTGGTGCTGAGATCAGCATAGTATAATCAGTGTAAATAAGGAACACATTGAAGAATTGGAGCACATTTTTGATCAGGCATCGTGTCGTATACATTTTAGACCTACAGTTGTGGAGAGTAATTTGTTAAAAATGTAAAATAAACTAAAAATATTTTGGCTTTACTTGGTATAAGGAAAATAAAAGAAGGCTCTGTTATTTCAACTTGTTTAAGTTTTTATGACATAAGTAGCCATGCGGTGCTGAAGGAGAGGAGAGGTGGGTTGGGTTTGGGTTTGAGTCTGGGTCTGGGTTTGGTTCTGGGTTTGAGTTTGGTTCTGGGTCTAGGTCTGGGTCTGGTTCTGTGTTTGGATGTGTCTTGGAGTATAATCAGGCTTTGCTCTCCAAATATATGGCTCTTGGTTCAGACAGATCGGAGACAAGGACTCGTGTAAGCAGCTCCAGACAGTGACTAAAATGGTCGCAATTGTAAATACTAATTTGCGAGCCCCACAATAATTATTTCATTCACCAGTATTTGAAAAAATATATAAAAAAATATATAAAAAAATAAATTTATTTTGAGGTTGTATTTTAATAGTTAAACGGTAGGCTACTTTATCTCCCACTCACATGGATGTCTCTACCTATCAAAAAATGCATGCTGAGTTGAAACTTTAGCACTAAGTGTTAGCTTGTTCAAAATGGTGAAGCAAAAAAATAATTGGATTTAGGATTGGAAGAGATCCTAAATAAAACAGATGACCTGATGTGAGTGTTTGTATATTATTATGGCGCCTAGAAAAGGTTATTGGCACCTGATTTTTTTTCCTTTTAGGAAAAAAATCCTTGAGTATTTTTTGTCTGGAGCCCTGCGGGACTTCACCCTGCTGGAGTCTCTCCAAAACCTTTCCTGCACATGTGTGCACCTGCATACCCATGCACCCCTGCACATGCGTGCACCCCTGCACATGCATGCACCCTTACACACGCGTGCACCCCTGCACATGCATGCACCCTTACACACACGTGCACCCCTGCACACGTGTGCACCCTTACACACACATGCACCCCTGCACACGCATGTACCCTTACACACGCGTGCACCCCTGCACACGTGTGCATCCTTACACACGCGTGCACCCCTGCACACGTATGTACCCTTACACACGCGTGCACCCCTGCACACGTGTGCACCCTTACACACGCGTGCACCCCTGCACACGTGTGCACCCTTACACACACGTGCACCCCTGCACACGTGTGCACCCTTACACACACGTGCACCCCTGCACACGCATGTACACCTGCACACGTGTGCACCCTTACACACGCGTGCACCCCTGCACACACGTGCACCCTTACACACACGTGCACCCCTGCACACGTGTGCACCCTTACACACGCGTGCACCCCTGCACACGCATGTACCCCTGCACACGCATGTACCCCTGCACACACGTGCACCTCTACCATGAGGCATCATCTCTGTCACTTGCCCCTCCGTCACACCAGCTTTTCAACCATCCTGAGAGCTTCAACAGCTGTCAGCGCAGAAATGTATGAATATGGAATAGGAGACAGCAGTAGCATATGTCATGGTTATTATAACCTGCAACTTCAACTGTGGTTATAAAATATATATATTTTTAAATTGAAGTATTGAATATTAAAATGTGCTTGGAAAAATGTTGCTAAAGAGAAACCATGATCTCAAGTACTGAACATTGATTATATGCAGCCAGCTATTACACACACACACACACACACACACACACACACACACACACACACACACACACACACACACACACACACACTTACCACACCTATCTTCACAGGCACACACACACTCACTCATCCTCACAGGCACCCATCTCTGGTCTTCACACACACATACAAACATCGTCACCTCCACCTCCTCTCACATATCACCTCTGTATTTTTCCCACTGACATTTTCTGCTTTGTTCCTTTGTTCATATAACTTTACACTCTCTCCACCCTAAAATCTCTCCACCCACCACCCTCCACTCTCTCCACCCTCCACTCCACTCTCCACCCTCCACTCTCTCCACCCTCCACTCCACTCTCCACCCTCAGCTCTCTCCACCCTCCACTGTCTCCACCCTCTACTCTACACACTCATCCTCACAGGCACACATCTCTGGTCTTCACACACACATACAAACATCGTCACCTCCACCTACTCTCACATATCACCTCTGTATTTTTCCCACTGACATTTTCTGCTTTGTTCCTTTGTTCGTTATAATGACATAAAAACCTGTGTGAAATCAGCTCAACACATCAGCATCTCACACATCAGTTAGACGTGCATTTTTCAGCACACATACACTGTGCCAAGATGGCTCACCTTCAGTGTATTGCCTTAGAATATTTGCTGCTTTTCAAGAGTAGGCTGCCCACTTCAACAACCAAGGCTGGATTTCGTAAGACTGTGATCTGCAGTGCTGTCTCTGAAAAGCGCTGAACACTGCCAGACTCAGCCCGGTGGAGTGAAATGCCCAAAGGCAGCTGATGTAACTAATGAGAACTGGAGCTTCTCAGCACTCTGACGCTGAGATTGCTCAGGACGGGCAATCATCACTACAGCTTACCCAGTGGCAGTGTTTGGCCAGCGCTGAGGAAGGCAGAGAGGACAGCTTCCTGTGTTCTGGGACTCCATAACCCTTGGACTGGTGTTGAATCTAGAAAGTGAGATCAGTATTTCCTAAAAGGTTGTCTAAAGCGATTGTGTGCCTCGTCCTGAAGATGTTGTGCTGTTGACGAACACGGACGGCTGAAAAACGTGTCAGTGCCGTTACTAATCATCACTCATCTCAAACACACCAGGACTCTATTAAACATTTGAGAAACCCCACATCATAGAACAATGGGGAAAAGTACAGCGTGATTAACGTGGCAGGAGAATTCAGTGGCACATGTCAATGAAATGACAGCCAGGATGAATGAAAGAGAGCAATGCACTGTGATTCAGTTCTTTACTATGATCTCAGCACAAAGCAAATTACGACTGTGACTCCAGAGTAAGGCTATGATTCAAACCCAGCCGTTCTCTTGAGTCGCAAAGTCACTGATTCTAGCCAGCCAATCATTTTAGCCACAGAATGCTGTAGATTGTCTGATTGGCTGTATCTGATGTCTGCTTTTAGTGGCTTCTCTCCACAAGTACAAAAAGTGAACCTGTAGTGCACAGCAAATCTAGAGCAGTCAGCACACACTCTCTCACACTATGCTTGTATCCCCACCTTGCTTTCTTTTTTTTTTTTCTCTCTTTGCGTGTGTGTGTGTGTGTGTGTGTGTGTGTGTGTGTGTGTGTGTGTGTGTGTGTGTGTGTGTGTGTGTGTGTGGCCTCCTGCTGCAGTACTGACTCTCAGGAACATCTGGTGCTGCTGGTGAAAAGGTTCCACATGTACACAGGGGATCACACTCACACACACAAACACACACACACATGACACACACTTTTTGACACTACTGTTCACACACATCACACTCTTGCTCACACTAAACCCTTTACCCTTCCTCACACACATCACACTCTTCTTCACACCAAACCCTACACTCTTCCACACACACACATCACATTCCATCTTCACTCACACACAAACCTCTATATTTTTTCCACTATTTTTCCATTTTGTGCTCTTTGTTTCTGATTCGTTATAATGAGATAAACAGCTGTGCTCTTCCAAACGGAAATCAGCTCAATATGTCGTCATTTCACACCCATCTACATTTAGTCCTATATTTCTTAGTAAATAGCCTAAGGGTCAGTTTCATACTTCTGTAATGGCACGCGCGCACACACACACACACACACACACACACAAACACACACACACACACACACACAAATCCTCTGTAGCTGGTCTAAGGCTACTAACTCTGCATGTGTTTCTGTTTTCCCTCTTCTAACACACCTGACAGTTCAAAGAGTAGCTGGTAATGACCTGTACGTCTTTGATTACAGCGAGAGGAAAACGGTGCACTGTACACGCCTTCCCACCATTACGGCCTGCCGTTATTGCTGACCTTTGAACCCTTTCCACGAACCTCCTTCTCCTTCTTCTTCTTCTCTTTCTTAATCTGCATTTTTTTGCCAATATCTTTTTCATCATGTCGTGTTTGCTAGTTTGTGGGGCTTTTATTGTTTTATTTTGTTGCTCTCCCCGTGGTTCCAATTGCACCCACACAGGCAGAGAATCCCAGCAGTCAGCTGCCTGCAGAGATGGTTCTGTGTTCTCTACCACACACACACACACACAGCTCTGTGTTCTCTACCACACACACCCCTCTGTGTTCTCTACCACACACACACACACAGCTCTGTGTTCTCTACCACACACACACACACAGCTCTGTGTTCTCTACCACACACACCCCTCTGTGTTCTCTACCACACACACACACACAGCTCTGTGTTCTCTACCACACACACCCCTCTGTGTTCTCTACCACACACACACACACACAGCTCTGTGTTCTCTACCACACACACACACACACAGCTCTGTGTTCTCTACCACACACACACACACACACAGCTCTGTGTTCTCTACCACACACACCCCTCTGTGTTCTCTACCACACACACACACACACACAGCTCTGTGTTCTCTACCACACACACACACAGCTCTGTGTTCTCTACCACACACACCCCTCTGTGTTCTCTACCACACACACACACACAGCTCTGTGTTCTCTACCACACACACCTCTGTGTTCTCTACCACACACACACACACAGCTCTGTGTTCTCTACCACACACACACACAGCTCTGTGTTCTCTACCACACACACCTCAGCATTCTCTACCACACACACCCCTCTGTGTTCTCTACCACACACACACACAGCTCTGTGTTCTCTACCACATACACCTCAGCATTCTCTACCACACACACCCCTCTGTGTTCTCTACCACACACCCACCTCTGTGTACTCTACCACACACACCTCAGCATTCTCTACCACACACACCCCTCTGTGTTCTCTACCACACACACCTCAGCATTCTCTACCACACACACCCCTCTGTGTTCTCTACCACACACACACCTCAGCATTCTCTACCACATACACCCCTCTGTATTTTCTACCACACACACATAGCTCTGTGTTCTCTACCACACACACCCCTCTGTATTCTCTACCACACACACAGCTCTGTGTTCTCTACCACACACACCTCTGTGTTCTCTACCACACACACCTCTGTGTTCTCTACCACACACACACACACCTCTGTGTTCTCTACCACACACACCTCTGTGTTCTCTACCACACACACACACAGCTCTGTGTTCTCTACCACACACAACTCTGTGCTCTCTGACATTTATGTGTTGTGTATTATTTTTAATATGACGTTCCATATTAATATGAAGTTAAGGAGCTGTTAGAATGTTAGAATCGTTTCATCGATGTCCCTTCTGTTTATCCATTTAATTTGGATGCATTGCAAGGCCAATACACTATACTGGCATTTGGAGAGCTGTGGGCCGATGCCTTGATGATGCCCAGTGGGCTGTGATGAGGAACCACAGCAGGCGTCTCCCACCCTCATCCGTCTGCCAGGATCTGCTCAGTGAATTCAAACTCCACGATTCCTTCTGGTTTCACCTAATAACACTTCCATGTGCTGCTTAATGCCCACATTACTTCACCCTCCCTGAGCTACTCCACCTTCTCTACTGTCCAGGCTCCACTCTCTCCACCCTTCACTCTCTCCACCCGCCACTCTCTCTACCCGCCACTCTCTCCACCCGCCACTCTCTCCACCCGCTACCCTCCACTCTCTCCACCCACCACCCTCTACTCTCTCCACCCGCCACTCTCTCCACCCTAAAATCTCTCCACCCTCCACTCTCTCCACCCACCACCCTCCACTCTCTCCACCCGCCACTCTCTCCACCCGCCACCCTCCACTCTCTCCACCCGCCACTCTCTCCACCCTAAAATCTCTCCACCCTCCACTCTCTCCACCCGCCACCCTCCACTCTCTCCACACTCCACTCTCTCCACCCACCACTCTCTCCACCCGCCACCCTCCACTCTCTCCACCCACCACTCTCTCCACCCACCACCCTCCACTCTCTCCACCCTAAAATCTCTCCACCCACCACCTTCCACTCTCTCCACCCTCCACTTTACACTCTCTCCACCCTAAAATCTCTCCACCCACCACCTTCCACTCTCTCCACCCTCCACTTTACACTCTCTCCACCCTAAAATCTCTCCTCCCTCCACTCTCTCCACCCCTCCACTCTCTCCACCCTCCTCTCTCCACACCCCACACTCTCCACCCTCCACTCTCCACCCTCCTCTCTCCACCCTCCTCTCTCTCCAGCAGAGCAGTCGTATAACCACTCTAACCTTTGACCTTCTTAAAGAGGGGTTATGTAATTTCAGAAAGCACACACAGGTAGACCAGTAGACTGGTTGTAAATGAGTGCTTTAGTGTGTGGCTCTAGTTGTAGTTTCTAGCTTCAGTTTCCTTTTCAGATTTGTAAAATAAACAAAACAAAACAAACATAAAGCAAGCTTGCCAGTAATATTTGTAATAATAATAACAATAATAATAATAGTATGTGAATGGCATTTGGGGTACTGTTCTCTCCTCATATTTCATACATACATCATACTGTATATATGATATACTATATTATTTATATATTCCCTAACCCACCTGGAGCTAACCATCACCATCTTCACTCCACCCCCAACCACACCCTCCATCCCTCCACCCAGCCTCTCCACCTGACCTTCTGGTTACCTGAACGTCTTCTTCTCCAAAGAGTGCAAACACCAGCAAACTCACTTGTCCAGCACGAAGTAGAGGTCGAAGCCTCCATAGCAGGAGGAGCCGGGCTGCCAGCGCTCGTAGACGTGTCCGGCTCCACCGGCTCCACCACCGACCACCACCAGCAGCACCACACACAGCTCAGGCAGTGGCCTCGCGCTCCTCAGCCAGCACACACACATGATCCCAGCAGCACCGGCGGACGGCGCTCCCCCCCACGCACAGCAACTCCGAGGGGAAAGAGTGAAGGTCTGGCTGAGGAGTAAACCCTGCGAGCTTCAGGAGGACCAGGGGGCGGGGGGTAGGGGGAGAGGAGGGCTGAGACTGGGGAGAGAGAGGGAGAGAGAGAGAGAGAAGGAAAAAGACAGACAGAAGGGGAGGAAAAGAGACATACAGGGAGGGAGGAAGAGGGTGAGGAAGGGAATGATGAAGTGAGAGAGAATGAGATTGAGGAATAGAAAGAGAGAATAGAGAGAGAGAGAGAGAGAGTGCAGGAGGCTTGAGCAGGCCCTTGCCCAGGCCAACGCGGGGACGTCCTGCCTTCACTCCTGGACAACAGTGGTTGGGGACCAGACCCAGATGGCTGCTGAGCAAAACAGCTATGCATGCTTCATTAAAAGAATAACTTAATTAAGTATAAAAAACAATTAAAATATATAACATTGTATATAAGTAACTGGAAAAGTGCCTAATTTGAAACTTAGAAAAGCTATTTGCACAAAGCACATTTTGTAATGTTTTGTGTGATATGCATAGCAGCGCACGTGCATAATTTTTTTTAAACGTTACCGTCACTCATGATGAACAAGCAGACTTATTTTTAAGTGAGTTTAAAGAAAATTTTCGATTTCTTCAGCAAGAAGCACAAAATAAAATGTGCACACACATGCAAACAAACGCATTGTCTCTCAGACTGCAAAGCTGTTGCAGTTTGGAGCATTATGTTCGGAGCTAGCGCCACACAGTGGTGAAGAGTGGTACACAATGTAAACAAACTTACCCCAATGTAACTGGAGGCCCAGGGGTCTCCAACACGTCGCTCGCGAGCTACCAGTAGCTCGCCACCCCTTTCCGAGTAGCTCGCCAAAGGGCCAATGAATTACATATAAATTTGTAAACCTAATTGGTCCCATCGAGAAATTACTTAAATTTATGTCCAATCAAAATTCACAGTTGTCCCTCCCCTTCTAACACTAAATGATTATTCGCCAATTATACAACAGTTAGTTCACAATCCGACTGGTTGAGAAGTGTTCTAACCCTGCAGATATGTGTGATAACAGCACGGTATTCTCGTTCTATGTATCACTCCGCGGACGCGTTGTCAAGTAACGGCATGTACATTCACGATAACACACTCCCTCTCGTGTTCTATTGCTCAATTAGCTGTCAATCAAAAAGTTAGGCTGCCGTCAATATTGAATAAATCAGGGGTCGCCCACGTCATGAGTCGCCCGCGGGCTTGTTTTAAAAATAGCTCACTATAGCGCCATGCACCAAAGCGCTGCATCGTTTATGTTTTTGCTACTATTATAGATTGTCCGCGGTTGCTAGCGGTCTTCCCGCTTAGCAATTGACACTCGCACACGCAACTTTCGTTCGCCAACAACCCCCCCCCCCCCCCGGTAGCCCTCCGCAATAACTGGTATCCAAGAAGTAGCTCCCAGTTCCAAAAAGGTTGGAGACCCCTGCTGTACAGACTACTGGACTGTGAGGAGCAGCAGTAGATTCTGGTGTTCTTGTGCTGTATCTATTCTATGCAGCTATCCCACAGCTACAGTGGGAGATGCCACAGCTACAGTTGGAGATGCTGGAGATGCCACAGCTACTGTGGGAGATGCCACAGCTACTGTGGGAGATGGCACCGCTACTGTGGGAGATGCCACAGCTACAGTGGGAGATGCCACAGCTACAGTGGGAGATGCCACAGCTACAGTGGGAGATGCCACAGCTACAGTGGGAGATGGCACAGCTACAGTAGGAGATGCTGCAGCTACAGTGGGAGATGGCACAGCTACAGTGGGAGATGCTACAGCTACAGTGGGAGATGGCACAGCTACAGTGGGAGATGGCACAGCTACAGTAGGAGATGCTGCAGCTACAGTGGGAGATGCCACAGCTACAGTGGGAGATGCTACAGCTACAGTGGGAGATGCCACAGCTACAGTGGGAGATGCCACAGCTACAGTGGGAGATGCCACAGCTACAGTGGGAGATGCTACAGCTACAGTGTGAGATGCCACAGCTACAGTGGGAGATGGCACAGCTACAGTGGGAGATGGCACAGCATGGACAGACTCTGCAACAGTCCACCCCAGCTGTCCCCGTGGGCTCTGGACACACATGACAATAACACACCTACAACTATGACAGCATTACACCATCTGCACAACAAAATAGCAGAACTTGCAAACAGGAGATCAGGGTGGAGTACGTTCTTCTTAAGCACTACTTCGCCTCTGTCTCCATCAGTGTGGAGAAGCATCTTCCAGAAGCACCACCCCTCCTCTGTCTCCTGTGGCTTCCAGTCTCTTCAGAAGTAACAGCCAGGTGTAATTATCAGTGCACAATTTCACAGTTCTGGTTGAATAACTATCCCTTGGTTGATATCACCAAGGGAACAGATTTGAATAAGGGGGATTTTAATATGACTTGCACATATTGCACATTCAGTTTGAGAAACTCAAGACTCAATATTTTATTTGCAGACTTTTCAATACTACCCAGACTAATATTTGAGCAGATATATTGGCTATTGGATCTTCACTTTGAGCTGATCTGATGTCATGGGTTGTTGGTTTTCCTTTGCAGGACACACTCGATATGTCTCGCTCGGGTGGGCCATCCCGCAGGAATCTGCTTCAGCACCTTTGGGGTTTAATTATCCGCCACTTCTTGCACTTTCCTGAGTAGACACTATTAAGTTCACAGTCCTGAACAGATGTGAGAAATCAAATCCTATAGGTGACAAAACGAAGGTAATGTCCGCTGATTTTAGGAAGATTAAATCCATGTTTAGAAAAAGGGATCCAGCACAGTCTGTTGCGAATGTTTTGTAATGTGAAGAATTTACTGTGTTTGTAGATTCTTGGTCTTCTGCATCACACTCTAGATTGGCAGCCCTACCAAGGCCTGTCAGCAAACAGCAGCCAGTAACATGTTAGGGATTATATGATCAAGTGTTAGGGATTACATTACCAGGCATTATGGACTGTGTTACCAAGTGTTAGTGATTACATTACCAGGTTTTATGGACTGTGTTACCAAGTGTTAGGGATTACATTACCAAGTGTAAGAGATTACATCACCAGGTTTTAGTAATTACATTACCAGGTTTTATGGATTACATTACAGAGTGTAAGGGATTACAATACGAAGTGTAAGGGATTACATTACCAGGTTTTATGGATTACATTACAAAGTGTAAGGGATTACATTACCAGGTTTTAGGGAGTACATTACCAGGTGTAAGGGATTACAATACCAGGTGTTATGGATTACATTACCAGGTTTTATGGCTTACATTACCAGGTGTAAGCGATTACATTACCAGGTGTAAGGGATTACAATACCAGGTTTTAGTGATTACATTACCAAGTTTTATGGATTACATTACCAGGTTTTAGTGATTACATTACCAGGTGTTATGGATTACATTACCAGGTTTTAGGGATTACATTACCAGGTGTAAGGGATTACATTACCAGGTGTTGTGGATTACATTACCAGGTTTTAGGAATTACATTACCAGGTGTTGTGGATTACATTACCAGGTTTTAGGGATTACATTACCAGGTGTAAGGGATTACATTACCAGGTGTTGTGGATTACATTACCAGGTTTTAGGAATTACATTACCAGGTGTTGTGGATTACATTACCAGGTTTTAGGGATTACATTACCAGGTGTTATGGATTACATTACCAGGTTTTAGGAATTACATTACCAGGTGTAAGGGATTACGTTACCAGGTTTTAGTGATTACATTACCTGGTTTTAGTGATTACATTACCAGGTGTTATGGATTACATTACCAGGTGTAAGGGATTACATTACCAGGTGTTATGGATTACATTACAAGGTTTTGGTGATTACATTACCTGGTTTTAGTGATTACATTACCAGGTGTTAATGATTACATTACCAGGTTTTAGTGATTACATTACCAGGTTAATGTAAGATTGTTGTTAGAGAAAGACGGGTGAACATGGCCGACAACGTTATGACATGACAGGCAGCACCTTCCTTCTCTGTTTGAGCTCCTGCCACCTGGGCAACATTTCTGTTTACAAAACTATTTACAAAACAGATCTAAACTTTTATTTTCTCCACAAGCCATTAGGTTATTAAATAGGTCATTTATCAATACACTGTCCTGCCTGTAGGCAAGGCATGACACAAGTGTAAACGTATGGGTATGAGCATGGATATTGGAATATTTCTTTCAACCACATTTTTTTTTGTCCAACTCAGCCTGTCCAAGTAGAGTTAATTATGCATTATAATTCTTTAATAATATGATTGTAGAACTGCCACGACCATGTGCATGCCTAGAGCCTTTTTAAGGAAAAATATTTTTGTTTTATAATGGACGATTGTGTCTGATAAGATGAAAAAATTGTATGATCCACCTTCTCTGTCCTACACCTGCCCTGCTCTCCCCAAAGCTATTCTAAGAGAGCGCGCACACGCTACTGTGGAATGGTGGATCCAATACGTCAGCAGCCCCGTCGACAGGGGGGGACAACCGGGTCTGTTGTCCCGGGCCCTAGGGCCAGGGGGGCCCATCAAAGAGCCCAGCAATTTATTTTTTATTTAAAGTCTATAATTTTTAAATAATCTTGAAATCTTTCATTAATATAAAATTATGTACTCATAATAAGCTCAATGGCTCAAATATATATGTTTTTTTACCTATCTGCATATTTTCCATTAAGTGTATACACCCCCGCCTCCCACTGGAAAATGGTTTGATCCAGCACCGACTGTAGCCGGCCAGTATCCGCCCAACAGCGGGAAATACAGTGGTGCATAGTTAAAGTAAATACAGAAATTTGGAGCGCAGAAAAGAAAGGAAAAACATTTACCTGACGAATTTTAAAGTTGCATTGTGTTCCAGGTTTGAAAAGTGCTGGAATTTAGGGTAAAGTACTTGAAAATGCTTGAAATTGTAACTACTTCGTTTCACAACAAATAGCTGTCTGACTGAACAGTTCTCGTGAAGACGTTAAGACTGGGCGTTTTGAAAATAAACAACCATTAAATAATGTGATAAAAGCGAATTATTTCGAATCATTTCGAGTATATGTATAAATATTTAACTTAATTAAGTTTAACGTGCTGGAAAATATTGAAATGGACCTTTAAAGTGACGTTTAATTCCACCTTATAAAGGTATATGAACCCTACAAACATGACTTTGTTCATTGCGCTGAAGCGCGGCGCGCGCGAAGTTACAAAATTCGAGAGGTGTACGACCTCGCGAACCGACAGCGCGCGAGACTCTCGCGCACGGGCGGAGCCACTGCGATTACGTCATTTTCGCGCGAACCCTGGGGGGGGGGGGGGGGGGTACATGAATCTTTCTTGTCCCGGGCCCCAGCAAGACTGTCAACGGGCCTGTACGTCAGCCATATATATTGTATTTTTTGAGTGCCAGGTTCAGGTGCAAGAGTAAAGTCAAAATGATGTGACTTCATTGTCCACAGTAGGCTAACCAGATGCCCTAAAATCCAGTACAGTCCTGAGTTTTGAGTAGTTGTCCTGAATCCTGAACTTTACACCATTGTTCTTGAAAAGTAACTATCTATATTAATAGATACTATAAAAGCTAAGACAACTGCTTGTGTACTGTATCAAGTTACCAATATCAAAAATCTTAATTTTTCATTTATTGCTTAAACATCATTATATTTTACTTTGAATATAATTTCACTTGTAAACAAAGTGATACCATTTGGCTCAGAATTTAAGGAAGCTTTCTCAGATTTGTTGGTGAATTTCCTGTTACAGTGTTTACCATATCCTAAAAGTCAGATGTTCACGCATGTGGCACTGATAATCCAAAACAAGGTTAAAATGTTCATTTTACTGTTAAAAAGGGGAGGTGGGGGGTATAATTGGGTGAACTCCTTTAGAGCTCGGATCCTAGAATCGCTCCTGGCCATGAGTAGCCTAATTGCCAATGCTACAGTAAGAAACTTGTGCGCACGCTCCATTTAATAACATCCTTTTCGGGTAACTCTTCTGATATAAATGCGCGTTGTGCGATCGCACAGCACATCATTTCCAGTCATTGTGGGGTAAAACGGACAGGTGCCGTCAACTATCGATTCTCCCTTCTCTCCAGGCAGAGGTCATGTGACTCGAAGCTTCTGAGGGCGGACGGAATGCGTCCGACGGTCGGTACCGCAGCCACTGTTTGCACAGTGTGCGCTTCAGAAGATGAAGCGTATTAGTGGTGATATTACGCCAACGTTTTCCCGCAAAACAGGGACTGCATGCCGTTTGTCAACAAAACAAGACTCCTAAACTGAGACTTACGCGCCGTTCCGACAAAGACACCTGTTGAGGTTGATTGACTGCACAAACATAGTCTTCTCCCCCAAACTGCAGTATCAGGTAAATCTTGTTAACATATGTACTTATTATATAATATATGTAAATTGCTATTTTGAATGATAGTTACGGAATATATTAGTAATACAATTTTGTTTTAGATATTAGTGATCTAAAAAAGTAGCTAAAATGGCACAATCTCTTTGGTAATATTAAGGTAGATCAGATTAAATGTTAACATTTAATAAAATGTCGTGCAACTACAGCTTCTGAACTGTCTAGGCTATTATCTCGGATGCATCCAGTGAACAGATGCAAAGCACTTTGTAAGTCGCTCTGGATAAGAGCGTCTGCCAAATACCGTAAACGTAAATATGAATTCATTTAAATGCGACAAGATTAAATCTTAAATTTGAACATGCAGAATCATGTAATAATTCAGATACTCGGGTAGCGTTGTTTTCGTGTTCAGCTGCATTTCTATAAAAGTTTTCAATATTGCCTTTGATTATTGACAAATATTTTTAAATTATTTAAAATTGATCATGTCATTTTTGGAGTACACAGTGATTTTTATAGAAAGATAGATAATCTCTACAGTTTACCCGTGCGTTTTGGATACATTATTGACACTGAAGCTATAATTTATCTTGTCTAAAATATACGTTTAATTGCTTGAATCTGAATATCCAAACATACCAACAAACCTAACTCTGTATACCTCTGTCTCTCTGTCTCTGTCTCTCTCTCTCTCTCTCTCTCTCTCTCTCTCTCTCTCTCTTTCTCTCTCTTTCTCTTTCTTGCGCGAAATGAGCCAACATCTCGCCTATAGTAAGCATTTCTTTTCCCTCTTTTACCGTTCCCGTATGAAATACTAGTGATGAACATGTCCGATCAGAGCGGCCCGTTGGACGGGATGGCCAACGTCACGCTGCTGCCGTACTACGTCCATACTGCGGGCATGGCAGTTTGCTACGTCCTAGCCTACCTGCTCGTTCTGCTCATGTGTGTTGGGGGCAACGGGCTCGTGTGCACGGTGTTGTTGCGCAACCGGAACATGCGCTCCGTTACCAACCTCTTCATCCTCAACCTGGCCGTTAGCGATCTGCTGGTGGGCGTGTTCTGCGTGCCCACGACACTGATCGACAACCTTATCTCAGGTGAGTGGCTATGTGTCTGTCAAGATGTGTATCTGTCTGCATTTGCCTGTGTCTGTGCCTGTGTCTGTCTGTCTCACTGTTCTTTTTGTTTGTCTGTGTATGACTGTGTCCTTTTTTTATATAAATTTCCAATTGTGGCACTGTGTGTTTGTAATTTTAAATATTTACAGCATGTCCTCATAGTGCAGTGTGAGCACACCTGATCGTTAGCGTATTCGTGTGATGCTGTGTCACATTGTGGCTGGTGGGCTGTTCCTGCAGGTTGGCCCTTCAGCCAGAACGCCTGCACCCTCAACAACCTCGTCCAAGGCATGTCCGTCTCCGCCTCTGTCTTCACTCTGGTTGCCATAGCAGTGGACAGGTAATGATTTATTACAGCACTGATCACACACCATACATTTACTCTGAGCTGCCAGTTTATTAGCCATGACTAATAAATCGTCTAATTAACGATTGTTCTGTTTTGGTAATTAATGTTTTATGAGATTAGGTGACTGGTGGTCATTTGTCTTGTCTGCATAATTGCTGCGTGCTTTCAGTGGCCACTTTCCTGAATATGAAACATCATAAGAAACAAGAAATATTCACAGTGTCAGAACTTCAGTAATGCTGCTTTGTTGCAGAGAAACGCTGTAGGGTTGATTATGGTGGGGGGTTGCCCTGATGACGGCTCTGATGCTGGAATAAAGTCAAAACAGCATAATTCACGTTCAGCTCCTGCTCTGCTATTTCATATTAGTTCAGTATAATTCAGTAATATCAGTAACAACGACAAACATGCTTTTAATAATTTACTTTACATTTAAGGAATTTAGTAAACACTCTTACCCAGAGTGACTTACACAGTGCTTTGTCATCTGCTCACAGAATGCATCTAGATAGTATAGTAGATATGTCAGAATTCATCAAACCTTTGAACAAGAATACTTCTGAACTACAGGAATCAATGCCAAGACCTAAAAGTGCAAATAAACATATGCTCAATATTGAACCAATCACTTAATATCAGTATCAGCAATCAGATAATCAATAAATATCTCTGATTTCCTATGCACACCCAGTGTGAGCCTTACTGCCCCTAGGGGGGAGGGGCTGGTGTAATAAACCACTAAGAGGGTAATCACTGGAGACATTTACACCATAGAGATTATTTTCTAATACTTCAGTTTTGTCTGATATTCACCTGAATAATTACCATTGCTGCATACAGTGCCTTTTGATTTCACATATCTGTGCAGTTCACATATCTGTGCTTCTAACAAAGTTCTTATTGTGAACAGTAAGAGATCAGCCTGCCTTCACATTGTATGTGGAATTTTGATCTCTCATTGATAAGTAATAGGTAGACAAATCTGTTCCAGGTACACAAGTGGGTTACAGGTGCATGGGTCTGTTACAGGTACATGGGTCTGTTACAGGTGCGTAGGTCTGTTACAGGTGCATGGGTCTGTTACAGGTACATGGGTCTGTTACAGGTGCGTGGGTCTGTTACAGGTGCGTGGGTCTGTTACAGGTACATGGGTCTGTTACAGGTGCGTGGGTCTGTTACAGGTACATGGGTCTGTTACAGGTGCGTGGGTCTGTTACAGGTGCGTGGGTCTGTTACAGGTGTGTGGGTTTGTTACAGGTACATGGGTCTGTTACAGGTGCATGGGTCTGTTACAGGTACATGGGTCTGTTACAGGTGCGTGGGTCTGTTACAGGTGCGTGGGTCTGTTACAGGTACATGGGTCTGTTACAGGTGCATGGGTTTGTTACAGGTACATGGGTCTGTTACAGGTGCGTGGGTCTGTTACAGGTGCATGGGTCTGTTACAGGTGCGTGGGTCTGTTACAGGTACATGGGTCTGTTACAGGTACATGGGTCTGTTACAGGTGCATGGGTCTGTTACAGGTGCATGGGTCTGTTACAGGTGCATGGGTCTGTTACAGGTACATGGGTCTGTTACAGGTGCGTGGGTCTGTTACAGGTGCGTGGGTCTGTTACAGGTGCGTGGGTCTGTTACAGGTACATAGGTCTGTTACAGGTGCATGGGTCTGTTACAGGTACGTGGGTCTGTTACAGGTACATTGGCATCCTGTATCCGTTCCGACCCCGTCTCCGGCCCGTCTCTGCCCTCTTCTCCATCTTCTTCATCTGGCTGCTTGCCTTCGCCATCATCTTCCCGTCCGCCGCCACGCTGACGGTCATCCGCCTGGACGACACCTACATGGTGGAGGACAACCAGACGTACCCGCTGTTCGTGTGCTATGAGAACTGGCCCCACGCCGCCATGCGCCGCATCTACACCACGTTCATCTTCGTCCACGTCTACGTCGCCCCACTGGCCCTCATCAGCCTCATGTACGGCTGCATCGCCCTTAAGCTCTCGGGCAGCCTGCAGCCGAACAGCTCTTCCAGGGCCTGCAGGGGGCGCTCCAAGCGGCGGGTTAAGGTCATCAAAATGCTAACCACGGTGGCTGTGCTGTTCATGGTCTCCTGGCTGCCCCTCTGGAGTCTCATGCTGCTGACAGACTACCGGGAGCTCGACCGGCAGCAGATCGACTTCCTGAGCAGCTACCTGTTCCCGGTCGCCCACTGGCTGGCCTTCTTCAACAGCGGGGTCAACCCTGTCATCTACGGCTTCTTCAACGAGAACTTCCGCCGTGGGTTTCAGGCCGCCGTGGCCTGTCACTCCTGCAATCCGCTGCCGTCGTCCCTGCGGCTCAGACGCTTTATGGTGCTGCCGGCCAACAAGGTGTCTAATGGCAACGAGGGAGGAAGCAGTAGGTTGAAAGGAACGAGGGAGGAGCCAAGGGCCCAGGGGCCTCCAATTCACAGCATCCTCCTGGAGGACCTGAACAGGCTATCGCAGGTGAAGCGGGTGGGCGGGGCCTGGATGGAGTGACGCATGTGAGAGTGACCTTACTGAGGAGCCTGAGGCCCTGTGAGGGCTCGGTGGAACTGTGTGAGAGGGGAAGAGGTTGAACACGAGTCCCTCGCATATTGTGGAGGGGCGGGAGCGGGGGCGGGAGTGAGGGCAGGGGGCGGAGCTCTACTGCTGGGCTGAATAATGAGCTCCTGCTGCTAGTGTTTTTGAGCTTCTTCATTTCTGCCAGGGCGCTGAGCCCAAAAACGTCACGCACAAATAGAGCTTACGAACATCACACACACACACACAGAGTGCAAGAATCTTACACACTAACACATACACAGATCACAAAAACCTCACATACATACAGTGTACAAAAAGCGTACACAGACACACACAGAATACAAAAGCCAACTTATCAGCCTCACACTCATACAAACACAAAAACACACAAAAACAATCACACCTACCACAAAATATCACTCACACTCATCCCCCAAATCGCAGAGTACAGAAACTGACTGAGCCCAAAAACCTCAACACACAAATCTGTCACACACAAACACTACTTTGTGTTTCTACCATGTAGAGACCACAGACACCTTTGTGAATGGTAACTTCCAGTTTAACCACTGCACAACATCACACCACTGCACAGCGAGCACATTTTATAGAAGCTTCTACAAATTATCTGATTTCTGCATTTATAATTTTATATTTGGATAGAACGATGTTAAATGTTAAAATGGGTTGCATCTCCAAACAGCAGAAGAGAGCCGTAGTGATAGATGTAGCAATGCCAAGTGATGGTAACATCACGAACAAGGAACACAGAAAGCTTGAGAAAAACCAAGGGCTGAGAGAAGAGGTGGAAAAGAAGTGGAAGGTGAAGGCAACAGTGGTTCATGTGGTTATCGCAGCACTAGGGGCTGTGACCCCCAAACTGGAGGAACATCAGAGATCCTCCATTCAGAAGAGATCAGTGCTGAGAACATCTAAGATACAAAGACACGGCCTGGAGTGGGAATGAGAGAGGACATGTATATAACTATAAAGGATCTGGATTATAAATGCTACACACACTCATCCTGGAGTCCTGGATGTATTTGATAGAGGGCCCTTGTTTCAGAACAGGTCCACTGCTCCACAGCACAGAACTGGGGAACTTGCGTCCTAATCATCACGTCTGGACACAGTTAGCGTATTCACACCCATGTGCATCACTCACTGTGCACAGGTCCAGAATGTTCCAACCTACTTGAGGTCTGTTTCTACTGAGATCATACAAACTATGCACAGTTTAAACTCCTGTGTCAACAGCATGTGCACCTTAAAGCAGCAGATTTCAGATGTGCACACATGTTTACTGTGGCTTACAGGCGTATTTTTAGAAGGTACCCAATTAGAGTCTGGTACTGTGTGTTGGTCCTGTATGCATCTATGAATTATAGCAGTGTCACATGTCCAGGACACTGCTGAGCACAGAGCAGCTCCCCCACTGACAATATTACAGATTTAACTTCTTGCTGGAGGATCATGAAACGAAAATATGCCTGGATTAAAACTGGACCTTAGTTAGCAACTGATTGTCCACATGGTGGTTTTATAAAGCAGCCAGAGTGTACATAATTAACTGATCTGTGGTACCGTACAGATCTGTGGTACCGTATCCAGTTATACGTAATGTGTTATCTTTCTGTGTATCCACCTTCTTTTTTTACCTGTATATAAAATGTTGGTCTTGTTAAATGAATTCTTAAAAATGGTTGACAATTTTTAAATAACTGGTTAACTGATTGTTGTAAAATAGTACTTTTGCTCAGTAGAAGCGTGTTTAAAAACGTGTTTAGATCTATAACCAACTTATTGATTATGTATTTTGTTCTCTTATAAACGAAATATTAAAGTATTAAAATGTTCGGATTGTTAATCCTTAAAGAATGCCGTCTCCGGCTGTGAAGTATGCGTGGTATTTAAGAAGCATTTGTGCAGAATTTGTGCCTGGGAAAAAGATATATAGGCTATATATAATATTTTTTCCAGAGACAAATTTCATATAAACAAACAACTCCAAACAAATTGGCTTCCAAAGTAGTTTTTGTTGCATTGTATTATAAGCAAATACGAGTTGTTAAAAAAGAAAAATTTATGGAAGCGAAAACTAACTCTATTTACCTTTAGCTTTAAATTAGTTTTTTGTTTATTGTATTTGTCTTTTTAATTAATCAGTTCATCAAAACACAAGATGTATTTTCCCAAATGTGCCTGAAAGCCCCGGAACTGCTGTTCCTTCATGTGTTGGGGGAGAAAAACCTCCCCGGATTAATGAGATTGTGGCTTCCAGCACTGCGGTGTGTGGCCCGACCTCCGCACTGTAAAGTGTGCGAGTTCGGCGCTGGCTGCCTGCCCGAGTATGTTAGCGAATCACTGCTTCAGAATAAAGACACTGGAGAGAGCGAAGCTCCTATTCTAAAACCCGCCTCCGGTTCCCCTCAATCCCTCCCCAATCCCATGGCCGCCCGCAGCTCGTTAGCGGTCCCCTCTAAATCAGTTGTACATATGCAGTCAACCTCGTCATGAACTCCCAGTGGACATGTTTGCTTTTAATTTTTGCTTTATTACTCGCGATCGAATTAAATGCGGAGACGCACTTTCACCTCACTGAAACTGATGCAGTCGACTACAAGGACCCGTGCAAAGCAGGTAAACGTATATACGGTATGATTCAGTGTGTGTAGTTCATATTTCGAGAAGGCAAGTCCGTGTCTTCGTTATGACAGCGTGAGAAACTTTTGAAATGCCTAACAGAAATCGATGGCGTGCCTTGTCCTTTCAGTTTATTACTGTTAAAACATATATGTGCTTATGAAAGCTTGGCTTTGGCGTGTAAACAACTATTGAAAGGCAAAATCTAATAAACTACTAAAGTGTGTTCAAATGGCTATAAATGTAGCAGAGGACTTTCCAAAGCCTTTCTCGATATGAGGCCCATCTTTTGAATGACACAAGCAACAGGCGGTACAGCGGAATAAAAAACACAAAGTAGGTGGTTTGATCCATAATTTAGACTCTAGTGTGAACCTGTTTTCCCCAAACAGCAGTTTAAACCAACAATATAGTCAGTACGTGTACGCAGTAATTATAATAAATTAAACAAAATAAGAACTTTTATATTTGTATTTTGTAATGGATCACTGTAGCAGTTCATTTCCCATTAAAACGTTTAAGATTACATTTAAAATTCTTGTCCGGCAGTTGCCCACCAGCATAATAATAGGTCACTTCATTCCTCTCATCATATTAATTTGTCATGTAATTTTGCCCTTGCTTCTCCTAAATCCAGTTTGCATGACTACAAGGTTAACCCTCCCTGCACCAAAATGTTTCATAAGGAAGAACCTTGCAAATAGTTATGTGTGTGTGTGTGTGTGTGTGTGTGTGTGTGTGTGTGTGTGTTTAGTATGGGACATGCTTATGTTCATCACATTGCATTGCTCTGGTTGCCACAGGACCTGCATGTTTCTGAATTCTCAAACATTATCTTAAACATGAAGAACACTAAGATATGAATCCAGTGGCTCAGACATGTTGTCAGTCATATTCCGAGTGTGAATACGGACCATAAAAGCAAAAAAAAAAAGTTATGCTGTTATCTGTTATCTGTGGGTGTGCACCAACCCACAGGATCTCACACTGCGTGTCCCAGTGGTGGTTAGCTCTGGAACTACTGTAAAACACTGACTCAACTCATCAGCCATTTTCAAGCCCTTTGTGAGATGACGTAGACGAGTTAGAGCAGCTCCACACACTCCACTGTGTGGCAGGAAGGCGCAGAGCTGGATGGGGGATCTGTGCAGGGTGTGTGTCTGCCTCGGGTGGGTGTCAGTCTGGAGCAGCTCAACCATGTTAATGTGGAAATGAGAGGGCAGGAAGGAGAGGACCGGGGAGGCCATAGGTGATGTCATAGGTGAGGCCATAGGTGATGCCATACGTGAGGCCATAGGTGAGGCTGTTGGTGATGCCATACCTGATGCCATAGATGAGGCCATAGCTGATGCCATAGGTGATGCCATAGGTGAGTGTTCTTGCAGTGGACACCAGTCTTCTGCTTTGCATGTTTTCCCGCAAACTGTATTTGGCGATGTATTCGGTTAATCTCTGTTTACTTCTGTATACTCTTCAGGTAGTTGAAAATATTCATTACACTGTATTAATGGTTGTGTTTTCCTGTTTTAAAAAATTATTATATTTAAATTATTTTATTTATTAATTATTATATAACATGTACAATGTAATCAATTAATAAATAAATTGATTAAATGGTCACAATGTTACGTCTAGCTCCGCCCTCCTCCCTGGTCCCACCTAGTTTCCCCGGTTCTGTGCTTTCCCTTGTGTCTGTTCCGCCCCCGTCGTTAGTGCCCACACCTGAATCTCGTTTCACTCCCCTGTTCAGAGTATATCTTCCCTTCTGTTTCAGTCCTCCGTGTCGGTCATTGTTAGTAAGTACATCCCTCAGTGTTTTCCTTGCCCTCGCTCTGCTTTGCCTACCCTTACGTGTCTTCTCTGTCCTTTTGCGTCCTAGTTGTTGTATTTCGTGTTTGCTTTTAGCTTCCGTATTCGGTCTCATAGAGTTTGGTTGTTTTCCCTTTGGTGTCGTTGTTGTGTTGTCCTTCGGTTAGGTCTCTTGTGTGTGGTACTGTCTTCAGCCCTGTGCTTCATGTTTAAGTCTGTGGTGGTTCATGAGTGTATAACCCTGAGTCTTGTGTTCGTTTTATCCTCCTTAGTTCTAGTTCTGTAATACGGCTATGTGTGTGTGGTCTTCATATAAGTTAAGAGTGGTTCAGTTGTTGTGTTATTCTGTTTTGCCATCTCATCACTATTGTTTTCAGTTAAGCAAATTCTCCTGTGTCTTGTCTGTCTTAGTCTGTTCCCTGTTGTGTTTAATAAATTACCCTAAACTTGCAATTGCGTCACGCCTAACCCCCTGAATCGTTACACACAAATACATTGTGATTCACAGAGCAGCCGAGTTGAAAGAGATTGCATAAAAAATGATTACATATTTAAAAAGATTACATATTAATAATTTTATATGATTACTTAAATGATTTAATGATTAACAAAAAAGATTACATATTAATAATTATAGAGTTGAAATGATTACATTTACATTTTACATTTATGGCATTTGGCAGACGCCCTTATCCAGAGAGACTTACATTTTTATCTCATTTTTTTTATACAAGTGAGCAATTGAGGGTTAAGGGCCTTGCTCAGGGGCACCTCAGTCATGGCCTCAGGTCTGGGAATCGAACCCGGGACCCTCCGGTCATAAGACCAGTTCCCTAACCACCAGGCCATGACTGCCCCATTACATATTAATATCATAAACAATTAAACAAAATAATTCTTGCATGGGAGCAGCAATTGTGGGGAGGTGGGAGTGTGCATGCTCTGTTTCCCTGTAGGAAAATATATGTCACTGTGGGAAGAAAATAAACCCTGATGACCGGATGAGTATAAAGTCTAAAGATATAGTACCAGATGCTACATACAGCTGTGTAGTACAGTCTAAAGCAGGGCTATTCAACTAGTGGCCCGCGGGCCAGATCCGGCCATTTATCGAATTAGTACCAGCCCATCTTCCCATAAATAATAATAAATATTTGATAAACCGCCATAAAAATAAATAACATTTTATTTGCAACATTTTACGACACTGTGTGGCGCTTTACGGAACGTAGTGTGTCTATGCGGCACGTTTCTCTGTCATGAGTGTTACGTTAGCCACCCCCCAACAAATTACCTTAGCTGCCATATGAGTAGTGTATGAGTATGAGTAGTGTATGAATATGAGTAGTGTATGAGTGAGTAGTATATGATTATTAGTAGTATATGAATATGAGTAGTGTATGAATATGAGTTGTGTATGAGTAGTGTATGAATATGAGTAGTGTATGAATATGAGTAGTGTATGAGTATGAGTAGTATATGATTATGAGTAGTGTATGAATATGACTAGTGTGAGTATGAGTATGACTAGTGTGAGTATGAGTATGACTAGTGTATGAATATGAGTAATGTATGATTATGACTAGTGTATTAATATGACTAGTGTAGGAATATGAGTAGTGTATGAGTATGACTAGTGTAGGAATATGAGTAGTGTAGGAATATGAGTAGTGTATGTGTATGACTAGTGTATCAAAATGACTAGTGTATGAATATGAGTAGTGTAGGAATATGAGTAGTGTATGAATATGAGTAGTGTATGATAATGACTAGTGTATGATAATGACTAGTGTATGATAATGACTAGTGTATGAGTATGACTAGTGTATGAATATGAGTAGTGTATGATTATGACTCGTGTATGATTATGAGTAGTGTATGAATAGGACTAGTGTGAGTATGACTAGTGTATCAATATGACTAGTGTATGAGTATGACTAGTGTATGAATATGACTAGTGTGAGTATGAGTAGTGTATGATTATGACTAGTGTATGAATATGACTAGTGTGAGTATGAGTAGTGTATGATTTTGACTAGTGTAGGAATATGAGTAGTGTATGAGTATGATTAGTGTATGAATATGAGTAGTGTATGATTATAAGTAGTGTATGATTATGACTAGTGTATGAATATGAGTAGTGTATGATTATAAGTAGTGTATGATTATGACTAGTGTATGAGTATGACTAGTGTATGAGTATGACTAGTGTATGAATATGAGTAGTGTATGATTATGACTCATGTATGATTACGAGTAGTGTATGATTATGACTTGTGTATGATTATGAGTAGTGTATGACTAGGACTAGTGTGAGTATGACTAGTGTATCAATATGACTAGTGTATGATTATGACTAGTGTATGAATATGAGTAGTGTATGAGTATGACTAGTGTATGAATATGAGTAGTGTATGATTATGAGTAGTGTATTATTATGAATAGTTTATGAGTATGACTAGTGTATGAATGAGTAGTGTGAGTATGAGTAGTGTATGATTTTGACTTGCGTATGATTATGACTAGTGTATGAATATGAGTAGTGTAGGAATATGACTAGTGTATGAGTATGACTAGTGTATGAATATGAGTAGTGTATGATTATGAGTAGTGTATGATTATGCGTAGTGTATGATTATGAATAGTTTATGAGTATGACTAGTGTATGAATATGAGTAGTGTATGATTATGACTCGTGTATGAATGAGTACTGTATGATTATGACTAGTGTGAGTATGACTAGTGTATTAATATGACTAGTGTATCAATATGACTATAGCTCCCACACAGAGCTGTCTGATAGAAAACAGGACATCCCTCTGAAAGCAGCCCCTATTTCAACAGGGCTGCCTACAACCCTAAACCCTAACGCCACAACAGCAGGCATCAGAAATCTGCTGAATTATTCAAAAAAGAGAATCTCAGAATCTCGTAATCTTAGCCGTCTTTAGTGTGCTGCCACAGTACTGAGCTGCTATTTTCAACCCTAATTCCCATAACCGTTAAATATAAACACAGTGACTTGCCAAAGTTTTTAACTCCATTAAAATTTCATCAGATTTATCTTGGATTACAAATAACACACATTTTATTCCAGCTAGTGTGTTTTACTGTAAACCAGTATGTTTTTAATGTTTAAAGTTTATCAATTTCAAAGTCAAAATGATCTATCAGGAGATCTTTAAAACTCAGGAAACAGGTGACCTGTGTACATCTTCCCTTACTAAGTAGAAACATGATTTACTTTGTTAGCAGTAAATCTGTCTGCTTTCAGCTTTCCACACTATTTTAGACTGATTTTCACCCATTACCCCAGATTGTTCAAGTTGGTTGATTAATGCTTTTTGGACCACAGTCTTCAAACAGTGCAACAGACACCACAGTCTTCAAACAGTGCAACAGACTCTTGATTAGATGCTTGACTTTGACACACAGAACATTGAATTCTGATCAAAATCACTCCATATTTGTCTGCTCTGGACACAAAGCCCTCCAGGCATGCTTTGATGGGTTTGTTTTTGTCAGCAATGGCCTGATTTCAGTGGCCCTGCAATACAGGCTGGGAACACGATGAGCTCCAGGGGTCCCTCCCTCACGCCTGCCTAGGGCTACTGGTGACTGGCTGCTGGGGGCTGAGGGACGGCCTCTGGGCCGCTGCTGGGTGGTTCGAAACAGCATCCAGTTCCTCGTTGCTGTTCCCAAGTTCTCCCTGGGATATTCAAATGCCTGGGTATTATTTTGCAGCCTTTCTCACTCTTGTATGTAATGTCTAATTTCCTGAGATTTCATTTGGGCTGTAATTTCCTTTAGATTCAGTCTAATGATTGGTGCAATGATTGGTGCATGAATAGGAGGTATGTTTTGAGACTTGATCAGAATCAGCTGTGTTGTCCTACTTGACTAATGCTGAGCTGAAAATTAGTTAACAAAATTATCTGTCTCTCTCTCTCTCTCTCTCTCTCTCTCTCTCTCTCTCTCTCTCTCTCTCTCTCTCTCCTCTATCTCTCTCTCCCCCCCTGCTCCCCCCCCCCCCCCCAGAGGTGATTGCTTCCACTTACACACACTCACACATTTACTTTCATTGACATTTATGGTGTTTAGCAGGTGCATTTAATCCAATGTTCAAAAGTACCCTTAAACTGAAATACTACCAGAATCAGAGCCAGTGCTGACACAGAGATCAAGAATACAATACAATACAAAACAACACTGTAAGACTGTAAAACAAAAACTGTGCAACTGTAAAATCTACGTAGAAATTATGTGATAAGGTCGAAATGAAAGGTATCTGAAAAGGTGTGTGAAGTCAGTGAGGAACGTTGCTGTTTGGAAAGATAGTGGAAGCTCATTCTACCAGCTGGTTGCTTAGATGCTTGTGTCCCATGAAACATGAAGGCTGATGGGAAAACTGTTTTGAGATACAGATCATATTTTTACCACTGCCAGTCAGTAGGAGGGCACAGGTCCATTTTTGGCTTTGTAGGCAACTATCAGTAAACCTGATACGAGGAGCTACAGGAAACCACTGAAGTGAACGCCATGAATCTGAGGATTTGCTGATCCTAAGTTCAGCTCGAGCGAACAGTTACACATTGTAAGATAAAATGCGCCTATCAGAGCAAGACATATCCGTGTCACTGAAAGAGGGTCGTGAAGTCCGTTCAGTCATTGAAAGTAATTTAAGAGTTTTGCTTAAAGCAGTTAGTTGTAAAGTTGCATCATTGCTTGTTTGCTGACAGGCCATAAGAGAATCCTTAGCTAGCTATATTTTCAGCACGTGAACAGCTTGCACGGTTTCGGAGTCATCCGATTGTGTTAGCTGTGTGTCCCCTTCTGTCCGTTATGGACAATGAAGTGAACCACTTCACAGACACGGGTATAGCTGTGGTTTACGTGGGGGACATGAAGAGGTGGAGAGAGGAGCTTTTATTTTATTCCTTAAACCACAGAGAGCAAACGGGCTTGTGCACCTGCTGATTTCCAGTGGCCTTCCTGGGGGACATAGCCCTGGATGAGGAGGATCTGCGAACCCTCCGACTGGACCAGGCTGTCCAGGATGGCCTGCTGCCCACTCTTGGCTCTGATGCCCCTGACCCAGGTGTGCCGACGGCAGGTGAGACCTGGTGATGTTGCCCCCCCCCCCCCCCCCCCCCCCCCCCCCCACCTCCTCCCCCCTCTCATCCCATGCCAGCATGCACACATTTCAGTAAACCCCCAGTCCAGGGAAAAACACGGTTGTCATCCATCTCATATAGGGATATAATGATACATCTGCCAACTAGGAGGGTATAGCAAATAAACCGTTAAGCCTATAGTTAGCTCAGATGATTTGATGTCAATTAAAAAGGTTAGAAAAAAATATCAGTAATCCACTTTAGGCTGTAAATATGAGAACTCTATGTATGCTAAATGTAGCTTCAAATAAGTGTATCCTTAAATAAGTGTAGCCTCAGAGCTTCCTATTAGTACTGTATTTTGAAACCTTATTTACCAGCCATTTTTGCTCCATGGCAAATTAGAAATTCTAGATGATTGAAGAGGAATGGACTAATATATAATATATAATAATATAATTTTCTCCTTGAAGTATTGAATCTGAGATGATGTTTTTGCCTTTGACTGAATGTTCTGCTGAAGTATTAATTGCCTTAGAGAACAGATCATCAGCCAATAGCAGCAAAGAGGCTGCTGGTACTACAGCCAGTAACATCAGAGACGTCGATGCGCCATCCAATTGGAGCAGAGAGAACGGAGCTGCGTGGTATGGGGCAGAATCTCCTCGCAGGAGAAGAGCAGCCACCTCCCGGCCCGAGAGGGTGTGGCCTGACGGTGTCATCCCCTATGTCATTAGCAGCAACTTCAGTGGTAAGATGGCCGCCCAAGGACTCACATCCGTTCGCTTCAGCGGAAAGTTCAGCTTGTTTTCAAGTTGCTGTGATATGTTTCCTCTGAAGATGCGAATCTTGTTGCTCTTGACTCTGTGCAATGTATCTTATACTTTTCCTCTGTAGCTGTGCTGACCCAGTCTAATACAACACAACGGTGTTTCTGATTAGTATGTTAAAATGATACTGCGCTCTCCAGCTCAGCCCTCTCTAATGACCTTCTGGATCTGCGTTCCTCCAGTAGATCCTCTCCTCCTTTGTAGCTTCACTAGTCCAGTAGATCTGCCTTCCAGCTATATAGGCCAACCCTTGGATCCAAGGTTCATCCGCTAACTGAAAAATTGGGTCGGCTGTAATCTGATTGGACATTCTTAACTAGTGGCTTTTTTTTTTGACCTGGCAGGCAGCCAGAGGGCCATCTTCAGGCAGGCCATGCGCCACTGGGAGAAGCACACCTGTGTGACCTTCGTGGAGAGAACAACCGAAGAGAGCTACATCATCTTCACCTTTCGCCCATGTGGGTAAGACAGCCCGCAGGATATCGGAGCCAGGGATAATTACGGCTACAGGGATCATTTTGGTTAGGGTGAGGGATAATTAGGGTTAGGATTAGAGTTAGGGTTAGGGTTCAGGTAGGGGTTAGATGATGTAATAAATGAACAGTAACACACATGTAAGTAACATCCTCATGAGATTGTACATGCATGTGTGTATGCGTGTGTCCCTAACATTATAATGGGGGGCTTTGTATTTATTGACATATGGGGCTTTATAATTATGAGTTGAATCAGGTTTGTTAGAGTAGGAGAAACTGCATCGAGTGACAACTCACAGGTTTAGTGGCAGCACTTTTGTTCACCAATCATCCTGCTTCTTTGTGTTACATTCTAAAACCGGACTGCCCAACCACTGCAGTTGTTTTGCCCTCTGCCCCGCCCCCTGCAGGTGCTGTTCCTATGTAGGCCGTCGAGGCCGTGGGCCTCAGGCCATTTCCATCGGCAAAAACTGCGACAAGTTCGGCATTGTGGTCCACGAACTGGGTCATGTGATCGGCTTCTGGCATGAGCACACACGGCCTGACCGGGATGCACATGTCAGCATCATCAGAGAAAACATCCAGCCAGGTCTCACGCACGCACGCACGCACGCACGCACGCACGCACACACACACACACACACACACACACACACACACACACACACACACACACACACACACACACACACACACACACACACACACACACACACACACACACAGAGATGTGGGCCATAAGGTGTTCTGGATGTCTTTCAGTAGAACTAAGTGACTTTTGGGTTCAAACAACAGTGACCCTTTAAGAATCCTTATGTATAAAACAGCCCCACTACAGCTAGTGATGTACAGTTGTTTCATGAACTTGACTCGTGAGCAGTCGTGAGCAGTCGTGCAGTCATGTCAAGCTTCATGTCCCTCCTTACCCTTCATGTCCCTCCTTACCCTTCATGTCCCTCCTTACCCTTCATGTCCCTCCTTACCCTTTGTGTCCCTCCTTACCCTTTGTGTCCCTCCTTACCCTTTGTGTCCCTCCTTACCCTTTGTGTCCCTCCTTACCCTTCGTGTCCCTCTGTTTGCAGCTGCCAAACAGAAATGTTAGAGTCTATTTAAGGACATGGGGACTGTCAGTTACAGCTAGGGCGGTGAACATGGCTCCTGTGAGCTTGTCAATGACTGTGGGATTTTTCTATCTAGTTGCCACTTTCCTTGAAATGCCTCCCTACAACCCACCTGTCTTGTTTGACATGTGAAGGTGGACGTTGACAGTTATGGTTTGGCGTGGGAGATCTGTGGAAATACCAGTGACAACACAGAGAGAAACTTTAGACAAAGAAAAATGCAACATGAGTAAGACCTTCTTGATCATAGTGGAAAACTCATGAAGTTTGGTGTTTTTCACAAGAGGAAACTTCATGTCTAGGTCAGAGGCTCTAGCAAGGATTTTTTCTTTATTTTGGGTGCTTTTTCTATGATAATTACAGCGCCCAGAAAGCCACTGTAGCCTTTGAAATGTTGTTAAAGTTGTTTTTCTGCGGAACACATTGGCTCATTTTTACCAGCTATTTCTGCAGCTCAAATGTTTATTAGTTCAAACAGCAAAAGTTCATCATAGCTGTGAGCTGACTTGTAATGTGTCCATGTTTCTACCTATTTCTAGGGCTTTTTGACCAATAACACCCCTAGTGCAGATTTAGTTGTGTAAGTGTGTGATTGAGTGTGTAATAAGCCTTGCTTGCTTACTTGCTTGTATGTGTGTGGGGGGTGTAGGTCAGGAGTATAACTTCCTGAAGATGGAGCCAGGAGAGGTGAACTCCTTGGGGGAGGTGTACGACTTCGACAGCATCATGCACTATGCCAGGAACACCTTCTCCAGGTGTGTGTACCACCACCACCACCAAACAACTTCTGCAGCTCTGTGTTCAAACACAACTGCACCCTTGTCAGATCTGTTTATAATGCAGTTTGTTTTTCTTTCAAACGTAGTAGTGTTGGCTTGACTGAGTGGCTAGTGTCCTTTTGAAAGGGAGGACTCTCTTCCTGTAGGAGACTGTAGAAGCCAAGTGTGTGGTTTTGCAGTATTGTTGACTTTCAGGATTAAAAAAAATGTTTTTGTAAATGTTGAGCAGCTGAGAAAAGCTTAAACTAGCTCTTCCATTATCTGTTTGAAAGGTGTAGACTGTGTGGTCTCTGTTTGAAAGGTGAAGACTGCATGGTCTCTGTTTGAAAGGTGAAAACTGCATGGTCTCTGAAAGGTGAAGACTGTGTGGTCTCTGTTTGAAAGGTCTAGACTGCATGGTCTCTGTTTGAAAGGTGTAGACTGCGTGGTCTCTGTTTGAAAGGTAAAGACTGTGTGGTCTCTGTTTGAAAGGTGTAGACTGCATGGTCTCTGAAAGGTGAAGACTGTGTGTGGTCTCTGTTTGAAAGGTGAAGACTGCATGGTCTCTGTTTGAAAGGTGTAGACTGCGTGGTCTCTGTTTGAAAGGTGTAGACTGCGTGGTCTCTGTTTGAAAGGTGTAGACTGCGTGGTCTCTGTTTGAAAGGTGTAGACTGCGTGGTCTCTGTTTGAAAGGTGTAGACTGCGTGGTCTCTGTTTGAGAGGTGTAGACTGCGTGGTTTTTGTTTGCTAAGGGACGTCTTTATAATTGTAATGATAAACACAAACGGGACCTGCAGGTTCTGCATGTTCTTTTTTACAGCAGATGTACAAGCAGCTTCGGTCAAGCTATTGGCTTTTGGACACTGAACCAAAATCTCTACAGTGATGACAGCTGCTCTTGTTTCTGCAGGCTGTGTGCAGATTTTGTAGCTATTGTTAAGGATGGTGTAGTCATTGTTGAGGAAGGTGTGGGTGTGGTTAAGGAGGGTGTGCTGTTTTTGGAGGCATGCAGATCCACTGATGACTGACCTGTAGGGGATACGCTGGTTGTTGACCTGTAGGGGATCCGCTAGTGACTGACCTGTAGGGGATCTGCTGGTGAGTGACCTGTAGGGGATCCGCTAGTGACTGACCTGTAGGGGATCCACTGGTGACTAACCTGTAGGGGATCTGCTGGTGACTGACCTGTAGGGGATCCGCTAGTGACTGACCTGTAGGGGATCTGCTGGTGACTGACCTGTAGGGGATCCGCTGGTGACTGACCTGTAGGGGATCCGCTAGTGACTGACCTGTAGGGGATCTGCTGGTGACTGACCTGTAGGGGATCCGCTAGTGACTGACCTGTAGGGGATCCACTGGTGACTGACCTGTAGGGGATCTGCTGGTGGCTGACCTGTATGGGATCAGCTGGTGGCTGACCTGTAGGGAATCCGCTGGTGACTGACCTATAGCAGATGGCTCATAGTTCAGTTCAGCCCTCCAGTATTGACTATACAGACTGAATGATATTGCCACTAGGGTAATTAACATGGATGTCCTGTTTATATAGCAAAAAACAATGCATGAAATATTACAATTCAAATGCTGGTCCACTGGACAATTAACTGGTTCACTAGTTCTGAATCTTGTTGGTCATCTGAGAGAGAAAGCTCTCAGAAACCCACAGAGTTTCAACATAAAAGAGATTACCTTATTTATGGTTACAGTAACATAGTGGAGGCCAAGACTGCAAGGTGTGTGTGTGTGTGTGTGTGTGTGTGTGTCTTACAACTCCTTTCTTCATCTTTTCTTCAACTTGTCTGTTTTATGTGTTGGCCTTTCCTCCATCTTCCTACATTCTCTTAAGACTTTTAAGACTGGTCTTCTGTGTTGCACAGAGGCATCTTTCTTGATACCATTCTGCCTCGTTATGATGTCAACGGAGCCCGGCCTCTCATTGGTCAGCGGACGAGGTTGAGTAGAGGGGACATTGCCCAAGCACAGAAGCTCTACAAGTGTCCCAGTAAGTTTTCCCACACCACCACAGTCTGCAGGTTCTTATGCAACAAGCCTGTTACGCAGGGTGACCAGCAGCACACTGTACTGTAGCTTCATTCAAAGGGCTTTATGAGTGACCTCACCATTCTTTATGAATGACCTCACCATTCTTTATGAATGACCTCACCATTCTTTATGGATGACCTCACCATTCTTTTCCTTCCTACTAGATTTCTTCCTTCATAATAATTTTGGTTATTGAGATTAATTCTTGGGGTGCTGTGGAAATGAGGTGTTCCTCTTCTGCTCTGTGATCAGGGTGTGGCGGGAGCCTACAGGACAGCACTGCCAACTTCTCTTCTCCAGGATTCCCGAATGGCTACGGCGCCTATGCCCACTGTGTTTGGAGCATCTCTGTCACCCCCGGGGAGAAGGTGGGACAGACCCGTCCAGACATAGAGCCAACAACCTACCGTACCACCACATAGTCTGACAGTCTTGGAGCTTGAAGGCAACATGGATGAGATCTGTATTGTTCTGAAAGCTGTGTAGACGCGCGACTCTTGTCCTCTGTCTCTTGTTCCTCCGCCTGTCCTCTGTCCCCATTCTGCCTGTGTTTGTGACAGATTGTCCTGAACTTCCTCTCCATGGACCTGTACCGAAGTCATCTGTGTTGGTACGACCATGTTGAGGTCAGAGATGGATATTGGCGGAAATCTCCTTTAAAAGGTTTTTTCACTTTGCAGTCCTACCAGTTCCTTCAAAATCCGAAAGACCTAGTGAGCAGTGTGTGAACTAGCTGTGTGTGCCCTGTCAGTGCTGCACCTGCTGGGGTTGCAGCTAAACGGGGTGGTCTAGCACATGTTGTGGACCTGTTTGATCAGTGCTGTGACCTGCAGTGCTGCTCTGCGTGACTGTGATGCTTGCTGATTGGCCCAGGCCGTTACTGTGGAGACCAGCTTCCGGAGCCTCTTGTTTCCACGGACAGTCGGCTGTGGATCGAGTTCCGTAGCAGCAGCAACTGGGTGGGGAAGGGATTCTCCGCCAGTTACGAGGGTACTCTTCCTGCACCTCTCTCTCCCCTCCCTCTCCCCTCCCTCTCTCCTCCCTCTCACCTCCCTCTCTCCTCTCTCTCCCCTCCCTCTCACCTCCCTCTCCCCTCCCTCTCTCCTCCCTCTCCCCTCCCTCTCCCCTCCCTCTCACCTCCCTCTCACCTCCCTCTCTCCTCTCTCTCCCCTCCCTCTCACCTCCCTCTCTCCTCTCTCCCCTCCCTCTCCATTCCCTCTCTCCTCTTTCTCCCCTCCCTCGCTCCTCCCTCTCACCTCCCTCTCCTCTCTCTCACCTCCCTCTCCCCTCCCTCGCTCCCCCTCCCCCTCTCTCTCCCATCCCTCTCCCCTTCCTCTCTCTCTCCCCTCCCTCTCTCCTCCCTCTCCCCTCCCTGTCTCCCTCTGCTCTCCCTCGCTCATCCCTCTCCGCTCTCTCTCCCCTCCCTCTCTCCTCCCTCTCCCCTCCCTCTCTCCCTCTGCCCTCCCTCGCTCATCCCTCTCTGCTCTCTCTCCCCTCCCTCTCTCCCTCTCCCCTCCCTCTCCCCTCCCTCTTTCCCTCTGCCCTCCCTCGCTCATCCCTCTCCGCTCTCTCTCCCCTCCCTCTCTCTCTCTCCCCTCCCTCTCTCCCTCTGCCCTCCCTCGCTCATCCCTCTCCGCTCTCTCTCACCTCCCTCTCTCCTCCCTCTCCCCTCCCTCTCTCCTCCCTCTCCCCTCCCTCTCTCCCTCTGCCCTCCCTCGCTCATCCCTCTCCGCTCTCTCTCCCCTCCCTCTCTCTCTCTCCCCTCCCTCTCTCCCTCTGCCCTCCCTCGCTCATCCCTCTCCGCTCTCTCTCACCTCCCTCTCTCCTCCCTCTCCCCTCCCTCTCTCCTCCCTCTCCCCTCCCTCTCTCCCTCTGCCCTCCCTCGCTCATCCCTCTCCGCTCTCTCTCCCCTCCCTCTCTCTCTCTCCCCTCCCTCTCTCCCTCTGCCCTCCCTCGCTCATCCCTCTCCGCTCTCTCTCACCTCCCTCTCTCCCTCTCCCCTCCCTCCCGCAAAATACTACTCACATTACAAATATAAACAAAGTGAAAATTAAAAGAATACTTGGATCATCTGCAGAATTGTACTGTGTTAATTGCTCTGATGTACAGGCTATATACTGTAAGAACCTGCATCAGTTGGTCGGTCCTCTCAGGCTGTTTCCTGCATGTGGGTCTCTCCCCAGCAATTTGTGGTGGTGAGATCCAGAGAGACAGTGGACAGATTCAGTCTCCCAACTACCCTGACGACTACCGACCCAACAAAGTGTGTGTGTGGAAGGTGACGGTGGCTGAGGGCTTCCATGTGGGTCTTAGTTTCCAGTCGTTTGAGGTGAGGGACAGTCTGTAGACCTAATGGACAGTACCACTCCTCTGGAGGGGGGTTTCACAGTCTGTAGACCTGTTAGTTCGCACCATACCTCTGAGGAGCAGTCTGTAGACCTGCTGGTCAGCACCTGCCCTCAAAAGGTGTAGTGAAGTCTGTAGACCTGATGGTGGAAACATGTTGGTGCTCTTTGCCCTGGAGTGCAGATCGAGAGACATGACAGCTGCACCTACGACTATGTGGAGGTGCGAGACGGAAGTACTCAGACCAGCCCCCTCCTTGGCCGTTTCTGTGGCAACCAGAAACCCGATGACATCAAGAGCAGCTCCAACCACCTGTGGCTGATGTTCGTCTCGGACGGCTCCGTCAACAAGGCGGGCTTTGCCGCCAGCTTCTTCAAAGGTAAGAGTGCCAGTCCATTTTGAAGGGAGGGGAGCTCAGGGTCTGCTTAATGCCACTGAAAGATCTGCCAAGACCTCGCACCCAAGCCTGGTTCCTGCGTTCCACAGGTCCTTGAACATGGCCTTACTGTGCACTGTGGGCTACAGTAATAATGATTCCTTAACATTCATATGCATCTTTACTGTCGCCTTTATATTGGCGACAGTATATTTTTTTCTCATTTGTCTCAGAAATAAATGACTGCATTATATTTGCCCTTTGTATTCTAAATTATACATTCTTGAATTAATGTAATTATGTACATAACTGAATGACTTCTTTGTTGTTGTGTTTGCTGGTTCTCATGGCCCTGTGCTGTTTGGTCTCCTGGGCCAGAGACTGATGAGTGTTCCCGGCCCGATAAGGGTCGCTGCGGGCAGCGCTGTGTCAACACTCTGGGCAGTTACCGCTGTGTGTGTGAGCCGGGCTACGAGCTGGCATCAGACCGCCGCACTTGTGAGGGTGAGCATGGGCCGGTTATGAACACACACACACACACACTCTCTCTCTCTCTCTCTCTCTCTCTCTCTCTCTCTCTCTCTCTTTCTCTCTCTGTTCTCAAGAACTTTATCAATCTCAAACCTCAGTTTCTCTTACAACACACACATTTTCTCTCTCACACACACACAAACATTATCTTTATCTATGTCACATCAAGTCCATTTATTCCATTTTAATCCATCATGAAACATGTTACAACACAAGGTCAACCCACCACACAGCAATACGAGCATCATACTGTCATACGAGCAGGCAGGGACCCCGTTGGACCCAGGGAGACAGGAGACAGGCCAGAGCTAACTGGACCAGTCTCCCTGACTGCCCCACAGCAGAATGTCCCAATCTTCTACATCTTTCTTTGTCTCCCTCTATCTCCCTGTATCTCCACTATCTCAACCTGCAGCTGCCTGCGGTGGTTTCATCACCAAGCTGAACGGCTCCTTCTCCAGCCCTGGCTGGCCACTGGAGTACCCGCCCAACAGGCACTGTGTGTGGCAGCTGGTGGCCCCCGCCATGCACCGCATCACTCTGATGTTTGACAGCTTCGACATGGAAGGCAACGATGTGAGTGGAAAGTGTGTCAGATGTTATAATGTCAGATGTTGTTTTGTAGTTTGCAAGAAGCTGCAAATTATCGATGGGAGAATCACAGGTTCAGGTGCTCGTGGTCCAGGTTTTGCAGAAAATCAGGGCAAGGAATTCTAAGCATGACGATGCCTCATGTTTTGACAGATAAACTATAAACCTGATCTTTAAACAGGTTAAGCTTTAAGACATACAACAGCTTATTCATCCAGTGTGCATGACGTTATGCACCCTGTGCTCAAAACCAGAATTGGCATGGAGGAATCTCCCCAAGAAATATATATATATATATTCAGTTCAAGTAATTCTGCATAGTTAAAACGCTTCTGCAAAATATGATTGCCTCCGACTTCAGTGACAAAAGGTCCTCATTAAGGTCACTGTTACAGCATGGCTTGTACACTGTTTCGTCAATTTTAGGCAAATGCTTCTGGAAATGACAAAATAGTTTAACAACAAGTACTGAAGAGGGACAGTACTTGTAGAACATGATGACGAGCTAGCCAGAGCATCAGTCAACAATACTTCGCAACTAGACTTAGACAAACAGGAGTATGGGAAGGCTCTAGGGGGCGTGGCTGATGAGAGCCAGGTGTTCGCCGTTACCACTCTGGTGAAAGGGACCGTGGCCGTAGAGCCCGGCCGCTAGGTTGTGCTGTCAAGTTCAGGGACGGGGTTGTAGGCGTGACTCAATTCCGTGTCCTGTAACTACAATCGCCACTCAATCTTCTTTTTCTGGCCCTGCTAGTGCTGGTAGCAGCTTCCCATCAAAGTGAATTACTAAAGGCCCCTGGCTCATGGAAGATGCTTTTGCTTCTGCTCCGACATCATGGCGATGCAGCAAACAACTTCTGTGTTTGCTGCATCAGACAAAGAGGTATCAGACAAACCCTCTTTACCTACCGATGACACAGGATCAGCCTAAGGCAGCAGCAAACTCTGGACACACAGCCTTCTCAGTAGAAAAGCTTTGCCTCTTCTGTTTGCACCGGCCTGTCTGTTTGATAACGACGGCCCACAAGGTCGTCATCATCATCATCATCATCATCATCATCATCATCATCATCAATTGCTTGACTGTGTTGTCATCTGAATCACTCGGCAACAAGGCAGATGCACTTGCAGAGGCTGCAGCTTCTTTCTTCTGATGCTCATGTTCTTTCAGTTCTCTTCCTGAGTCCGCTGTGTGCTCACTGTCAATGTTGCATCTCCCTTCCCCATTCACATCATTCTGTCTGCTCATACACATCATTCTGTCTGTTCATACACATCATTCTATCTGCTCATACACATCATTCTGTCTGTTCATTCACATCATTCTATCTGCTCATACACATCATTCTATCTGCTCATACACATCATTCTGTCTGGTCATACACATCATTCTGTCTGCTCATACACATCATTCTATCTGCTCATACACATCATTCTATCTGCTCATACACATCATTCTGTCTGTTCATACACATCATTCTGTCTGTTCATACACATCATTCTGTCTGTTCATACACATCATTCTGTCTGTTCATACACATCATTCTGTCTGTTCATACACATCATTCTGTCTGTTCATACACATCATTCTATCTGTTCATTCACATCATTCTGTCTGGTCATGCACATCATTCTATCTGCTCATACACATCATTCTGTCTGTTCATACACATCATTCTGTCTGTTCATACACATCATTCTATCTGCTCATACACATCATTCTGTCTGTTCATACACATCATTCTGTCTGTTCATACACATCATTCTGTCTGTTCATACACATCATTCTGTCTGTTCATACACATCATTCTATCTGTTCATTCACATCATTCTGTCTGGTCATGCACATCATTCTATCTGCTCATACACATCATTCTGTCTGTTCATACACATCATTCTGTCTGTTCATACACATCATTCTATCTGTTCATACACATCATTCTGTCTGTTCATACACATCATTCTGTCTGTTCATACACATCATTCTGTCTGTTCATACACATCATTCTATCTGTTCATACACATCATTCTGTCTGTTCATACACATCATTCTGTCTGTTCATACACATCATTCTGTCTGTTCATACACATCATTCTATCTGCTCATACACATCATTCTGTCTGTTCATACACATCATTCTGTCTGTTCATACACATCATTCTATCTGCTCATACACATCATTCTGTCTGTTCATGCACATCATTCTATCTGCTCATACACATCATTCTGTCTGTTCATACACATCATTCTGTCTGTTCATACACATCATTCTGTCTGTTCATGCACATCATTCTATCTGCTCATACACATCATTCTGTCTGTTCATGCACATCATTCTATCTGCTCATACACATCATTCTGTCTGTTCATACACATCATTCTATCTGCTCATACACATCCTTCTGTCTGTTCATACACATCATTCTGTCTGTTCATACACATCATTCTATCTGCTCATACACATCATTCTGTCTGGTCATGCACATCATTCTGTCTGGTCATACACATGGTTCTATCTGCTCATTCACATGGTTCTATCTGCTCATACACATCATTCTGTCTGTTCATACACATCTTTCTGTCTGTTCATACACATCATTCTGTCTGTTCATACACATCATTCTGTCTGTTCATACACATCTTTCTGTCTGTTCATACACATCATTCTATCTGCTCATACACATCTTTCTGTCTGTTCATACACATCATTCTGTCTGTTCATACACATCATTCTGTCTGTTCATACACATCTTTCTGTCTGTTCATACACATCTTTCTCTTCTCTGGATGGTCGAGAATGTTTTGTCCTCTTCCATTTTTATCATCTCCATATGCTGATGGTGATCAATATCAAAAAGGCTGATTAATTGTACTTTCAAAGTTTGTCTCCTTTACAGTCTGTGCTGGGCCCTGCCAACCGTTACTTCCACAAATGTTCCTGTATGTTTCCACCAGATTTTCCAGTTTGGTCGTATTTATCTCTTCGGCCGTTGCTGCTTTTGCTCTTGGCCAGATGTCCAGAACTTCTCCAACTTCAGTTCGAGCTGCATCGTTCTGTGACAGTTTTTCAATCTTTTGATGGAAATAATAAAGCCACAGGACATTGTGACTTGTGAATCTATTGTATAGCTGAACAACTGGTTTGCTGATTAAATACAAAATATTTGAGCATGTGATAGCCACTTTACTTATTTACTTTATTATTGAACAATAACCAGATTGGCACTTAATTGACTATTTAACTGCCAATTTAATTATCAATTTAACTGCCAAAAGCTGAATGACAAAAACTACAATGTGCCATAAAATGAATTGAATATACTATACTAATCAAAATGGTGTGAGGGAGGTGGGGTGAAGGAGGTGGGGAGAGGGAGGTGGGGTGAGGGAGGTGGGGTGAGGGAGGTGGGGTGAGGGAGGTGGGGTGAGGGAGGTGGGGTGAGGGAGGTGGGGAGAGGGAGGTGGGGAGAGGGAGGTGGAGTGTGAGGGAGGTGGGGTGAGGGAGGTGGGGTGAGGGAGGTGGGGAGAGGGAGGTGGAGTGTGAGGGAGGTGGGGTGAGGGAGGTGGAGTGTGAGGGAGGTGGGGTGAGGGAGGTGGAGTGTGAGGGAGGTGGGGTGAGGGAGGTGGGGTGAGGGAGGTGGGGAGAGGGAGGTGGGGTGAGGGAGGTGGGGTGAGGGAGGTGGGATGAGGGAGGTGGGGTGAGGGAGGTGGGGAGAGGGAGGTGGGGAGAGGGAGGTGGGGAGAGGGAGGTGGAGTGTGAGGGAGGTGGGGAGAGGGAGGTGGGGAGAGGGAGGTGGGGAGAGGGAGGTGGGGTGAGGGAGGTGGGGAGAGGGAGGTGGAGTGTGAGGGAGGTGGGGTGAGGGAGGTGGGGTGAGGGAGGTGGAGTGTGAGGGAGGTGGGGTGAGGGAGGTGGAGTGTGAGGGAGGTGGGGAGAGGGAGGTGGGGAGAGGGAGGTGGGGAGAGGGAGGTGGAGTGTGAGGGAGGTGGGGAGAGGGAGGTGGGGTGAGGGAGGTGGAGTGTGAGGGAGGTGAGGTGAGGGAGGTGGAGTGTGAGGGAGGTGGAGTGTGAGGGTACACTTGCACATTTCAGCATGTGAGTATGGACTCCTTCCCTGGTGTGTTTCAGGTGTGTAAGTATGACTTTGTGGAGGTCCACAGCGGACCTTCCTCCAACCCCAAACTTCACGGAAGGTTCTGTGGCACCTCCAAGCCCGAGGCCGTCACCTCCCACTCCAACAACATGCGCGTGGAGTTCAAGTCTGACAATACCGTGTCCAAGAGAGGCTTCAAAGCACTGTTCTTCTCTGGTGAGTAAAGTAGCCCAGAGCCCGCAGATCAGTCTCAGGCACACACACACACACACACACACATACCCACACACTACACTGCACTGCACTTGTCTAGTCCCTCAGATTCAAGCATCTTTCCAGATGGACAGAGTGCTGGTTCTGATGTGATGAGCAGCAGTGTTTGAAGCCTTTTTCTGTGCAAGATCTCTCGTCACCATCAGCCAGTGAACTGTTTCCGTTTTGCTCTGCAGACGTAGACGAGTGCTCACAGGAGAATGGCGGGTGTCAGCACGACTGCGTGAACACCTTTGGCAGCTATACCTGTCAGTGCCGCCAGGGCTTTGTCCTGCACAACAACAAACATGACTGCAAAGAAGGTGCGTCCCCCTCCCACACTTCCTGCTATTCCTCCCACACTTCCTGCTATTCATGCCACACTTCCTACTACCCCTCCTGTATTTCCTGTTGCCTCTTCCACTTCCTGCCATTCTTCCCACACTTCCTGCTCTTCATCCCTGCACTTCCTGCTATTCCTGCCACACTTCCTGTTATTCCTCCCACACTTCCAGACTGCCCACGGGAACATATGGTTCTGTACAGTATAATAAGAAAGCGTGGAGAGAAATGGGTGATACGATGAGATCAACGTAACCGAGCTCATCACAGAGTAGCTGAGGCCCCTGATTGTGGAATAATACCATAATCATACAAAATTGTGACTGAACTCGGTTATGCACATGTACTCTGACACATGATCCAGGAAAACAGAATAATGAACAGAGGATGGGCACGAGAAAGACACGAATGCATGAGAAAGACACGTTCGTATCTTTCTCATGCGCATCCTCTGTTCATTAGTCTGTATATATATATATTTATATATATATATATATAATCTTTATTTGTATATCACCTTTCATACATACATGCAACTCAAAGTGCTTTACAGAATAATGTAAAAATGTAAATGTGCCATATTTTGTCAATTGTGATTTTTTACACCGCAATCGAAATTTGTCCTCCGCTTTTAACCCATCTGTGCAGTTAGAACACACACACACACACACACACACTAGTGATTACTAGGGGGTAAATAAATAAATATAGGTGATATAGGCTTATGATCTGTTCTGCAGGTACTTATATGCTCAGATATATATATATATAGAGCAGCAATCATAAGAAGTCATATTGGACTCACAGAAAATTACAAAAATTGCCCTACAATTGTGACAAGCATGTGCACTTTTCAGTTTTTCGCACTGAGCGTGCGGTCTACGTCATTGTCTATTAGTGAAGTAACGTAATAGAGGCCACGCCTACACTCTGTACTGTTATCAGAGTCAGCCAATAGATGGATCACTCGTGGTTATTGCAGTACCAGGACGTGCTACAGAACAGAGACATACGCATTACAGGTTTTAGGCTCATTAGGCATCAGATATTAGGCTAAAAAAATCTAAAATAATTTTTGTGTACGTCAAATCCAGTAAAAACAAAACATGAAGCCATGAGATGAGATTATTTCCATTCATTTTGAATGATTATTTGGTTTCATGCATCAAATACCCACGATAATGAACTGAGTGGGCGCTTGTTATAAATCCGCGAGCTTGAGCGTAAAAAAAAACAGAAACCACTTCTTCTTCAAGCACACAACATGTTTATTTCATACCAACTCTGATCAACAGACCTCTTGTGTTTCATCTGGCAACTAGATCATTTCATGCCAACAAAAAACATTTTGTTTTTCTCAGAGCAGCAGAGGGCCAGTGCTGTGGCATACGGAACATCACGTTAAACAACATTTCCCTAACAAACCCTATAAAGTTAAACCTTTGCCTGTTAACAAACGTCTCAACCACCTCTAGTCAAGATGCAGAAACAGAAATCTCTGTTTGAAATAGCCTACTACTATTTGGCATGGGCCTCAAATCAGTATGCAATTAGCTTTAGCTTTAGTTAGCCTTAGTTAACTTTAGCTTGAAAAAAATATTATTAGTTTGCTAGATTAAAATGTCAGATAGCCACACTCCTACCTACCAATAACAACATAAAGAGTGATCAGTGGTTCGGTACAGCAAAAAGAGTACTGCTGTTAAAGTTTGTAAAGAAATCGGCATCTATGTTTCTTACTGTATCCGCTACAGCACAGTCTAGCCACACTAGCGTGAGTGCGTGTGCGCTCACTAGCGTGGGCAGGGTCAGAACAGGTGTTGTGCCGAATTCCGACTCCCCGGCAGAATCCTACTCCCCTCGCGTGCACGCGCATATAGACGTTTCAGACGATAATCGCGATTTCCGTTGTTTCTATGCACAAATAAGGACTCATTTTTAATGATCTACCACAGGAAACGATGCAGCATTATCTATATCCAAATAAAGACACTGATTCACGGGTGTTAAATATCTTAATAAAATGTAATGTACGAGGTTGGTTGTTACCGTAGCACTCAGGAGGAGCGAATGCGCCTTTCAAACTAAGAATTACGAGAACAGTAACACACTTGATATACCGAAGTTCACCTCCGACTACGTGACCTCGCCGTTTGACTTTGTTCTACGTCGTTACTGACAACCGTGCATCTTATATATTTTAATGACAACCTGACTTATTTCATTTTTAATATGGTAAAATATAAAAAAGACAAATATTACCTAAATATATCTTATTATGTAGCTAGGAAAAACCTAGAGTGCTCAGTGAACTAAGTTATAATCACAGTACTCGAACCCACCCCGATTAACAGGGGAGTATAAATTTGGCAATAACAGTACACCTGCCGAAATCCTACTCCCCTCATGATCTCAGGTTTGCAGTGTCTGACTGACATGTCCTTTGTTTTGGTGACTTATCTAGATGTGTAGTCCATACCATAAAAAGCACAAGTCTCTATGTTAAACAGGGGCTGGGTTAGTAAGGGGAGTAGGATTTTGGCAGCTTGATTGTAACGCCTGCCGAAATCTTACTCCCCTCATGATCTCAGGTTTGCAGTGTCTGACTGACATGTCTTTTGTTTTGGTGACTTATCTGCATGTGTATGTTATACCATGTAAAGCACACGTCTCTATGTTAAACAGGGGCTGGGTTAGTAAGGGGAGTAGGATTTTGGCAGCTTGATCACAACGTCTGCCGGGGAGTCGGAATTCGGCACAACACCTGTTCTGTGCAGGGTTGCCAACTCTCACGCATTGAGCGTGGGACACACGCATTTGACCGTCTTCACACGCTCTCACGCCACACTTCCGATATCTCACGCCGAAAAAAAATCTAGTTTATTTACCTCTGATCCACATCTATGATTCAATGAGTTATTAGTTCGCTCTGGCGCCAACCACCGGCGATCGATAGATCGCGATATAATACTTCATTTGTGTCCATTTTACGTTCGTGGGTGCGTGTGCGCTCACTAGCGTGGATGCGTGTGGGCTCACTAGTGTGGATGTGTGTGCCATCAGGGAGAGCAGGTCAGGAGTACGAGAGAAAAAGTGCATCATACTATTTGCAAAGCAATTCTTTTGTTGTTGTTAAATATAATATTTTATATTTTATAATGTTCTATGGTGTTAACATAGAGGCCTAGACAAATGTTCTGAATCGATATTCTGGTCAATAAAGGTCATCATGTATTTTTCCAAAACTGAAACCAGCCATATGTTGTAGATAAGCCAGGTTTATTTCTTTTATTTCAATAAAAGAATTATAAAAGAAATGTCAGCATTTCATGGGATCAATGGCAAAATAGACCCCATTAATTTTAAATTCTGATGTTTGACATGAATGAGATGATGGCAAAATAGTGTAAACATTGATATCAGTAATTTTGTAGACTACTGGAATTTTGCCTTATGGATTTCAGTAATGCTTAATGTGTGATAGGCTATTCTTACTATACTGTACTACATACTACTTCAAGGACCAGTGTGAAGTATTCAGTATATACTGAGTGCAGTATAGACTACAGTGTGTAGAAGACTGTAGAAGACTGAAGAGTGTTAGAATTACAACTTAGTTCGAACACAGTGTCTGTGCAGCTTCCATTAGCAAGTGTATAATACATTTCACAGGCTGGGGTAAGTTAACGTGCTATACACCAACAATAATGAAAGCACAATATACATAAATGTAAAATAGGTATAAATAATTGAAACATATAATGTAAAACAATATGTATGTGTGATGAGAGAGAAAACAAAAATAAGAAAACAGCATTTTTGCCATTTCAACATTTTTATTTGCTTCTGTACACAAATACCTGTTGATGCCAGAGCTATCAAACTCTTGCAGCAAACAAGGCCAATGAGGTGATGCCAGAGCAATCCAACTCTACCTGCAAACAAGGCCAGTGATGCTCTCTGAGACTCCTGGACAAGGATGGTTCTGGAATCACCAGGGATTCAATCAGCATACAACCAGTGATATTGCTTGGAACATTATACCAACGTTGTGACAGCCAGGCAGCAGGGATGATGTTGTAGAGGTGTTTCTGTGTTGCTGGGATCTTGAGGTGTTGCTGCGATATCATGTATGTGTTTGTGTTCTCAGCCGGCTGTGACCAGGTGATCACTAGTGTGTCTGGTATCATTACAAGCCCCAACTGGCCAGATAAATACCCCAGTAAGAAAGCCTGTACCTGGGCCTTGACCACAACACCTGGACACCGCATCAAACTGGTATGTCCACTGTCAGCACACAGTCAAAATCAACCTTTGCAATGGCACTAGGCCCCTGTGCTAATGACCAGCCCCTCATGCTAATGACCAGTCTCTCGTACTAATGACCAGCCCCACGTACTAATGACCAGCCCCTCGTACTAATGACCAGCACCTCATGCTAATGACCAGTCTCTCGTGCTAATGTCCAGCTTCTCGTACTAATGACCAGCACCTGGTGCTAAAGACCAGCTTCTCGTACTAATGACCAGCACCTGGTGCTAATGACCAGTTTCTTGTACTAATGACCAGCACCTCGTGCTAATGACGAGCTTCTCGTACTAATGACCAGCATCTCGTGCTAATGACCAGCCCCTCATGCTAATGACCAGCCCCTCATATGATGCACTTGCTAGCACTGTGTTAACCTATGTGTTCCACTTTTTCTGTCTCTGCGGCAGGCCTTCAATGAGATTGACATGGAGAGTCACCTCGAATGTTCCTACGATCACCTTGAGATCTACGACGGCCCTGACAGCAGGTTTCCCAGTCTGGGGCGTTTCTGCAGCAGTAGAAAGCCCTTGCCTGTCATCTCCACCGGCAACAAAATGTTCCTACGCTTCTTCTCTGACAGCTCAGTCCAGAAGAGGGGCTTCGAGGCCTATTACACAACAGGTGGTGTCTGCACACCAGTAACAGCAGAGAGCTAAACGCATGCCGCATGTTTAATCACAGATTGCTTCCTCTGGGATTTAAGTATTCTCTGTCTTCTCTCTAGAGTGTGGAGGAAGTCTACAGGCTGAGGTGAAGACCAGAGATCTCTACTCCCATGCTCAGTTTGGAGATAACAACTACCCAAGCGCGGTGGACTGTCAGTGGGTGATTTCCGCAGAGAAGGGCTATGGCGTGGAACTCATCTTCCAAACCTTTGAGCTGGAGGAGGAGGAAGGCTGCGGCTACGACCACGTGGAGGTGTTTGACGGGGCAGATGCCAAGGCCCCTCTCCTGGGTCGCTACTGTGGCTCTGGGGTAAAACGTCAATTCCCCTCTCCACCCATGAAGAACAGGAATGTTGCACGGTTCAATGCATCCCACTACTGTAACCAACTATGATTACAGATATATAAATAGAACAGGATCTGCACAGGGCCTTTGTCAGTCAAGCTGGCTTTTGTGTCTGGGGTTTCCACTCTGAGCCATGGTGCACATTTAGTGTCTTAAGTGCTGTGTTTCTATTTTAAAGATACAGGCTGAACTATTGCAAAGCCATGCAGATGAGGATGAGATGCCTGTATGTGTTCCTGCTTGTCCCCAGGCTCCAGAGGAGGTCCATTCAGCCGGTGATGCCATCATCATCAGATTCCATTCAGACGACACCATCAATAAAAAGGGCTTCCACGTGCGATACACAAGCACCAAATTCCAGGACGTGCTGCACACCAGCAAATGAGATTGTTTCCAGTTTGGAGGAGCTCCAGAGCGGGTAGCTACCAGGGCACTGAGCCGCCCCGAGCCCAATCATGATGAGCACTGTCATCTGGGCCTTCTCTCCGGAGCTTGACACCCCCCACACCCCACCCCAGTCCCAGGGTGTGTGCAGTGAAGCCCTGTGCTGTCACCCTCTGGTTTATGACCTTATCATAGCCCTTCTGGCTCTGGAGGGAAGGAGAGGAGAGCCCAGGAGTGACCAGATCAACTCTACATAGTCCTCTATATAGAGTCAGACCTTTAACTCTATATAGTTCACTGATAGACATAGACATGTTATAAAAGACAAGGAACTGGCCACTCAGTGAGCAAGTAGGTGTGTGAGTGAACACATGAGTTCTGTTGCTGTTGGAGGGCAGCACCGTTGGATAAATTCTGCTCCACTGGGGGTTCTCCTGCCCTGCGGAAGCTGCAAACATGCGTTCAGACCAAGTGTCTGCTGTCTGCTGTGTGCTAGTGGCTCATTCAGTAAATCTTCATAAATGAATAGACATGGCCTCTACACACATTGATCACTTTATCTCCTTCACTACATTTTGCTTTAATCTGGAAAACCAGAGTTAAGAAATTTTAAAGGACTAATAAATGTCTTCTAAGACTCCAAAGATTGTCCTGTCTTCTCATTTATTCTGTCTGGGTTGAAGCTGTTGAATAGAATTGTCCAGTTTTACTTGGCTTGTTGAGTCAGACTGACTGTCTGAACACTGCATTTTAATAGTCACATGTAGGGTCAAACTCAGGCTGCTGTACTGCACATATCTTCAGGCACCAGAACAAGACAAACTCTGCCTTTACCACAGGCCTGAGGTGAGACAAGCAGGGGAAATACGGGACATGTGCACCCCCTAGTGTGCACCAGTGGTACTGCTAATAGCTACAAGTAGATGTATACAGGGTTATGTGGTGGGAAGCCAACATTTATGATGCGAATGCACAGTCACTTCTTCCCCATGGGTAAAAGAAATCTCATAAAGTGAATGAATAGAAATGAGAGAAAATGTGTTTTCAAAGCTCACCACATTTATTTTATTGAAATCAGTTTGCATGATTACACTCCCCTCAACACTCATTACTCATGTAACTGGTGATAGTGACATGGATATACGTTCTTTGTTGCTAGGTTCTTGATATATGAAAAACTTCTGATCAGTGATTGGATTCAGCCAAGCAACATGGACCAATCACTTCATCTGCAACCTTCTCATTCATAACGTGTAAACGTCTCTTCCTTTCACCATTCTTCCTCTCCCTCCCTCTCCCTCTTTCTCTCTCAATCTCTGTGATTTGTGGGGAGGTAGTTTCAGTTCAGAGGTAGAGACTCTTCATTAAAAACTAACCACTGTCTGAGTGTGTAATGGGGTGTCATTCAAACCCTCATAGCTGAATGTAAAGGGCCTGACTCCCTATGTCATTCAGACCATTAGATTACAAAAATAAAATATGCTTTTAATGCACTGTTATAAAGACGTTTTTCCCTTTAAAAATTAATAGGTAAACTAAGTAATATGTAGCTTACAAAAATCTGGCCTGAATTCATGAGCATCTCAGCGCATGTTAAGGAGTTTATGGATTAATGCTGTTTCTCTGAGATAGTTTGTGAGTACAGGAGCTGATATCTTGTAGCCATCTCGGTCCAGCCGGGGCATTACAGGGTTATTTTTATCCTACATCAGTTTACATAAGCACTCATTGAGTTGAAGTGCAGAAATATTCAAATGTTGTCTTAAATGTTATTACATGTAGTGTCCTGAGGGAACAGTGTAGGACCCCCATACTCAAATAGCGGCCCGCGGGGCTATCTATTTCTGGCCCGCGAGCTGTTTTGAAAAGTGCTTTTTTTTTTAGGAATCTTTTTTTTCAATCGCGCTATCCGCTCTTATTTTGAAATCGCGCACCGCGATCTCAAGACGATGGCGGGGATTGCCTTTATGGGAACAACACACGTAGCAGACGCCCAAATGCGTTCACCACCCCCCCCCCCCCCCCCCCTCCGTAACCGGCCCCGTCAGTGATTGTAAAAATAAAATGTGGCCCGTCATCATTTCTATTTGAGTACCCCTGGTGTAGGAGAACAGTGTGGCCCTCAGCCACTGGACTGCTGCATCTCCACACTACGATCTGAGCACTGGCTTATATCTTGGGTGTAAACACTTTGAGAGGCTCATTCTCATGCACCTTGTCCAAGAAACCCAGGTTGAAGTAGGGGTAGAGTGTCTCTGTGAAGGTGTCCCGAAAAGTGTAAAGGTGCGTCATGCTCTCCGCATTGTAGAAGGACACGAGGCCTCTCTTATAGTCCAGATAGACGCCGATCCGATCCAATTGCTCATCCAGGCTTAGGACAGTAGGGGGCGCTGTGCCAGCCATGTACTGTACACCGTAGGACAGCGAGATGGTCCAGAAGCCGTTAGCAGGCGTGGCCTTGATCACGCCCTTCCTGGGCACTGATTCGCGGGCCACGCCCACCTTCCACACAGTGCTGCTACACACCTCGATCTCCCAGTAGTGTCGGCCGTGTGTGAAGCCCTGACTGCCCAGCAGGGAGAGAGCAGCATTGAAGCGCTGAGGATTGTCCTGTGCCGAGCTGTTGAACGTCTGGTAGCGCACACAGGTCAGCGATGGCGTCAGGCTCAGCCAGGGGTTTGCCGTGCTCGAGTTGAACGTGATGGCAGATGGCACTACACCGAGGAAGAGGAGGATGAAGGTGAGCAGGAGGAGAGATGGGTGGGCCCCAGTGCAGGGCAGTTTGTCTTATTCATTTATTTAATGCATATTTTCCACCAGTTCACTGTGTTCTTTGAAAACAATATCTGATTTTTTTTTAAACATTGTATACTGTGTGATGTGACTTATCTACTGCTACCACCCATATTGATAATAAAGCAACAACATCAATAATAACAATAAAGCATTATCAATATGAGGAATATGTATCCATATTAATAAGGGCAAAGCCTAAAAGCCAAAAAAGTGAAATGTAGATCACACTACTGAATGACGTGACACTACAGAATGCCATCACATCTGGAATTCAATTATAGAGAGGACAGTCTGACCTGGGTAAATACTTCCTTTCAGGGACTTCCAGACTCTGTACTGGAGTGGCCCAGCAAAACGGCCCTCACACAGCTGTGGCCGCGTCAGTGCTGGCTTCTCAAACTTCAGTGGCTGCCTGCTTCACACAACAAAAGCTCAGACATGGAGACGCCCAAGACTCCACACACACAAAAAATCATAGAGAAAGCAGACCAACCGCCGTGCCTCACCCTCACCTCTGAAGCAGGCTCTTTATGTTCTGTAGAGAGAGAGAGAGACAGAGAGAGAGGAAGTAGAATGTTGATTAGTTTGGCAATGGTTTGAGGAATCAGGAGGGAAAAGTGTTTTCCATGTGAGATCAGTGCTGAGACTACTCCACCCAGTTCTCTCTTTCTTAGTCTCTGCTGTCTCTCACGCTCTCTCTCTCTCTCTATCTCTCTCTCTCTCTCTCCCTCTCTCTCTCACTCTTTCTCTCTCTCTCATTTGTGCTCTCGCTCCCTCTCTGGAAATTCCCCTGTCCAGTTCAGCTCCTTTATCTCCTCCAATCAAAAAGAGAGTGACATCACTAAATTAAATTCAGCCGCCCCCCCCCAACCCCTCCAGACCTTTGAACTATGAAATATTGTTTTCCTGTTTCTGCAAAAGCGAATCCTGATCGGCTTGTCCTCCTATCGGCTGCTTTGTGTTTCTAAAGTCTAAAATGGAGTAATCAAACAACATCTGAATCATCATTTTTAACATTCTGAAGGATGTACAACAGAAAAATATTCCATGAAACATTTCCATCAATAATAGTGCTGACTTGGCAATGCCCTGGGGCCTACCCAACTGGCGCTATAAAACCACACACCACAAAAGGAGCTGCAGAAATAGACACACCCACACACAGCTCAACAAGCAACGATTCAATTACCAGATGTTTCCAATGTTTCCATCTCCTCAATAATGTGAAGTTATACTAATCTTTAGCAGCATACCAGGTGTGTGTGTGTGGGGGCGGGAGGTCTGTGTTTAGGTATGTGTGTGGGGTGGGTGTGTTTGTATGTATGGATGCGTATATGTAGTGCAGACCAACCCTGATCAATGTGTGTGTAGCTCTGCTGCAGACTGACCTTCCGAAAGTGTGTTTTATATACTGACCCAGCAAAGTGTGTGTGTGTTATAGACTAACCCTGTACCACTGTCTGTGTGTATTGTAGACTGACCCTGAGTAGTGTGTACGGGTCCTGCTCACGGAGCTTGTCCTCGATGTCGGCGAGAGCTCGGCGGAGGCGTGAGATCTCCACACACAGCAGGGCTTTGTGCTCGTCCAGCCGGATCAGCTCACGTCTCTCCTCCGTCTTCAGCTTCACCTGTAGGAGCTTCTCCTCCTGATACAGGAACTGGTGCAGGTCGGAGAACTGGGCCTCAATCCTCTGCTTCAGATCTGCAGTGTGCTCCTGCAGCAGATGAACACAAACTCAGCAGGTAACCTGATCAAACCCCACAAAAACCCACCATTACATAATGCAACAGGTAACCTGATCAAACCCCAAATAAACTCACCATGGCATAACACAACAGGTAACCTGATCAAACCCCACATAAACTCACCATGGCATAACGCAACAGGTAAACTGATCAAACCCCACCAAAACTCACCTTGATTAGCTTCAGCTCAGAGTCACACAAATTAATCTCTAATTAAATAATAGCCATGCATTATAGAGCTATTCGGGATCTAGAGGATCGCACCATCTGAGTCAAGTTCAGACATGACAGAGTGTTTGGAGAGGCAGGCAGGGGTGACTAACCCCTGCGTGACCCCTGCATAAACGCCACCACCTGTGTTACCTTTAGCTTTTTCACCTCATCCTCTGTCTCCCTCTCACACTGCATGGCCGTGTTCAGCTCTGTCTGGAGCGCGCTGGCTGAGCTGTTCAGCGATGTCTGGCCAACAGAGAGACAGAGGTCATTCCAGCCTCCCACGCCACCCCTACCCCCACAGCCAATACTACGCCTCCCGACGACACCTCCCCAAAGAAAGACCCTCCAATACTACACATCACCCCCCTGGCGCAACACCCCAAGGCTGCTTGCATGACACACATTCACAATCATATGTAACACGTGTAGTATTTCTGTTCTTTTTCACAGTTGCTGGAGAAAACTGTTAAATAAATCCCACTAGCTCCTAATATTACTGACACACACACACACACACACACACACACACACACACACACACACACACCACAAAGCGCTTACCCTGTATCTTAGGTCTGCCTCCTGGATACACACCAGAGTGTGAGCCCGATGTTCCTGAGAGATCCCGCAAACGAGACATACGAGCTCTTGGTCTTCCTCACAGTACAGTTTCAGCTCCTCGCGATGCCGACCGCAGCATGGCGGGGAGGGCACGGTGTCCGGCGCCACGCCCACCCGCACGCAGCTCTCCTCCAAGCCATGGCAGTAGCTCTCCACGATGTTGGCCACGATGCGGTTGGCGCGGTACGCCTGGCCGGGGAACACCTTCCGGCACTGAGGGCATGAGCTGCCCGCGGCAGCCTGGCCCGGAGGGCGGGGGTTGGCCCAGTATCCCGTGATGCAGGCTTTGCAGAAGGTGTGATCGCAAGGCAGGGACACGGGCTGCTTGAAGAGATCCAGGCAGATGGAGCAGGTGAGGTCTCGGCTCAGGCGCTGGGTGGCGGCGTCTGGCCGAGGCCTCTGCTTCTCCGCCTTGTCCTGCTTGGACCAGCTGCTGGACATCAGGTCGGGTTTGTCGAGTTCGCTCCTGGACCACAGTGCACTCATGTGCCTGAGCCTGGTCTTCTCCTTGGAGTGTGAGTGTGTCTCTCTGTGTGAGAGTCCGGCTGTGAGAGGGAGCTTTAAGTTTGGAGCGTGTCTTCTTTCGTCACCCTCTCCCCCTTCTGTCTTCCCCCCCTCTCTCTCTCTCTAACCCTCTTTCTATTGGTGTCTCTCTCTCTCTCTCCACTCTTTCTGTCTGATTGCTGGCTCAGCCCAGTCTTCCTGTTGACTGTGGGAAACTGGGGGTGGGGGGGGGGGTGGAGTGGCGGTGTAGACAGCCTGTGTCTCCAGTTATGCCTCTAGACTCCGAGTGTGTGTATGTGTGTGTGTGTGTGTTTAAGAGAGTTAGCCCCCTGTTCTCTGCCTCCTTGATGTCATCCACACTGACAGGAAGTTGAGATCAGCCTCTGATATTCTATCTCTTCCTTGTTGTTTGGAGGATAGAATGGAGCTGTATGTTCAGTAAGCTCAGATCGGAGTGCAGGAGGAGAAAGTGTGGACTCCACGGCTGGTGTAAACATCTAGCAGAGCTCCTCCTCCTGTCTGCCCTGGAGCCTGAACATGTGTCATCGCAACGGTCACAGGAGTCAAGTCTCGTGTGCCCTACTTTCTCTCTGTGGGGCTTTCTGTGTGGTTATGGAATATGGGATTGGCTAATGCCTGAGGAAAAACACTCCTAAGGTTTTGTAATAAACTCACACACACTCTTCACACAGGTTTTGTCATAAACTCACTCTTTACACCCTGTAATAAGTGAGACTGTTCACATTTGCTTTTGGTGAGCAGTAATATAAAACATCCATTACATTTACATACACTAGAGAAAAGTACAGAAGATTAAAGTCAAACAGCTGTATTTCTTCTATGGACTCCACACAAACATTGTTTCAGCTTCCCCAGACTTACGATCGGACAATAGCTTCAATCATTGGATGTTTTACTGCCTGCAGCTCTAAAGTTACTGCCAGTAACAACTTAGCATGCAGCGGGGAGCTGCACCCACTCCCCCCACCCCCCCAGCCCAAACCCCACGAGGACCCTCCCTCCCTCTGCTCTGCTTCCTGTGCTCCCTCCAGTATTGTCTCACTCTAGATCGCTGTATCCTGCTCTGCAACTTCCCTTAAATAAACACAAAAGACTTCACAAATACAGGTGATGAAAGTCACTTCTCCTTCTCTCCTTCTGCCACTCAAAGACACTGTAATGGAGCAGTCTGTGGATTTAATGGCTCTACAAATTAGAAATTGACGTCTGTTAGTCTGGCCAGAGACTGCAGATGGAACTGTGTCATTATTGCTGACTGTGTTTACATTGATAAGGTCTTGATGCAAGAGAGAGTCTTAAGTTTGCAGAGTTTCTTAAGATGCTGTGTGCATGTTGTAAAGTGTATTACACAAACAAACAAGTAACAAATGTAATGGATATTTAAGCACTGTAGTTCTTTAATCCCCGTGATTCTGAGACACTCCACTGTTTTTCATTTCATCTCTCAGACTTTCCACACGAAGTATCTGAAGAGGCCCCTGCTAGTGACGTCATCTGGGTTTCAGGTCCAGAACCCCTTCCCCCGCTTTACCGCCACTGGGAAATTCCGCCTGATCCGGCAGGCTGGGGTTGGACCTGCAGCTACAGGGGGCGGAGTTATTGGGGTGCATGCGACCAGCTGCCGCACGAGCCCCTACTCCAGTCTCTAGTCCAGGGGTTCTCAACTGGTCTCAGGCAGGGACTCACTTTTTATCATTGTCATTAAGTCGCGACCCACTTTTTAATAAAGTTGTACGTTGTTGTACATCATGCAGTTTATGTAATACAACTCGTTTGGTGGTCTTATGAAGGACCGTTTAAAAACTATTGAAATTATTGCAAAAAACTGTGTAGTGCTCTGGGTCCTTTACGACCGCCACTTGCGTCCGTGTTAAGGGAATTTGTAGACGGTGCCTTAGACGTTGCAGTCGTGAAAGTTGCACATTTAAAATAACATGTCTGCTATTTAAAATACGTCTATTCCTGACGTAAACAAAGTTGTAGATGTTTGTCTTAGTTGCCAGAAATAGGAATTTTCATATTTTGCTAATACTGTCTTAAAGTTATTGAAGAAAGAATTCCGAATATGCGAACGAGAAACCAACTTTACTGAAGTTTCCTAGTATGCATACGAGTGACTTTTGATCCCATTAAAATTAACTTTAAACTATGTACAGTTATAAAGGAGTGTGTCTTCTTATGGTCCCACAAAAATGTAGACTGTGTGGATAAAATCCGATATTTTGTCTTCGTTGTTTTCAACAAGCTAACGCTTAGTGCTAAAGTTTCATCTCGGCTCCGCAGCTTCGCGAGTCACGATCGGATTCCCGCATTTGTTGATGGGCAGAGACGAACATGTGAGTGGGAACTACAGCTTATCGATTAACCTTTAACATACAAACTTAAAAGAAAATGGTGGATATTTTTTCCAATTACAAAAAAATCCTCACCCATAAAAAAGTATGCTCGCCTGTCGCCACTGGCGAGTAGTGTTGCCACCTGTCCCGGTTTCCCCGGGACTGTCCCGGCTTTCACGTGCCTGTCCAGGTTTTCCCGGGCTGTCCCGGTTTTTCTTCTTTTTAATATTCAGTCCCGGAAAAAAATTAGGTTAGTTAAAACCACGATTCAGACTGTCTCTGCACACTTTAAATCTGTTTTTTTTCTCGCTGTGTCCATTTTAAACCCCTCCGGTAACATTTTACGTACGATGTTACCGGAGGGGTAACAGATTACACTCGCCACCCTGTGTCAGTATGACAGTGTCCTTGTTTTTGTCAGACCTAGGTGGCAACCCTACTGGCGAGTGAAATAAATATTACTCGCAAATTAATTAATTTATGGTCGCGATTGCCACAATTTTAGTCGCAGTCTGGAGCCCTGGCATGTGTCTTTTTTCAAGATAAAAGACGAGTACAAAATTAGAAGAGTAGCATATATATATTTTACAAGCTGTCCGCGACCCTGCTTCTGTTTTGGATCGTGACCCACCAACTGAGAATCACTGCTCTAGTCCAAATCTCTCTCCACAGCACCCCGATGACTTACAGGACAGTGTGGCACTATTCCTATTTTATTAGATATATGGTAAATGTGATTAATCCATTAAGCCATTAATCAGTGTGTATGATGGGATGGACTGACAGAGTTGGTAAATCAATGTCCCCAAAATCATCACCTACATAAAGGAAGCATTTATGTGTTTATGATCATATCGGTAACTTGAAAATGTTGCTCGTTTACCTCAAAAGCATTTCACAACATCTCAGACTGCCGTCTTTGGCGTAAAAAGTGCGTTCGCGATGCATTACGAAGTATTTGCCAAAGACCAACCGACACCTCCACAGCTTCTTTCCTCAGGCCATCACCGTCCTAAACAAGGACCCATCACACACATCCCTCCTATACCACAACACATCAATCATATATGATAGCACGTGCACCTTAGTATTTATTGTTCTATTCTACTATTTATTATTCATTATTTTTCTTTACTATATCTGCTGTTTATGTTGACACTTGCATCAAAAAATATTCCTTGTACTCCTGCTACTTGTCGAATAAAAATTTCTGATTCTGATTTGTTTGAAAACTGCGGCATCGTGTGGCTGGTTATCGGTATTGGCGTCCGGCGCGAGCACGAGGAGGAGGAGGCGGAGTCAAAGCCAAAGAGGAAGTTGCGCATTCAAAAGTGACCGGTGTGTCCATCAAAAGCACAAGGAAAGCGCGCGCAGGAACATTTCTGCGACTTCTGTTCTGGTGGGAGGCAGTGTCTACATTTGTTCTGCTTTGTTTTCTTTTATCCAAGAATTACAACTAAATCTGATTTTTGTCCACTGCGACTTCTGCTCCAATAGTGTAGCTTTATCTCGGCAACTACGTTAGCACTCCCACGGAACATCGCTGAATAGCTAGAGTTAAATTTCTTATAAGAACAGCACAATGTTTGAGGCACGACTGGTTCAAGGTTCCATCCTGAAGAAGGTTCTGGAGGCACTGAAGGACCTCATCACGGAAGCGTGCTGGGATGTGAGTTCGTCGGGTATTTCTCTCCAGAGCATGGACTCCTCGCATGTGTCGCTGGTGCAGCTCACTCTGCGCAGTGACGGGTTCGACTCTTACCGCTGTGACAGAAATCTCGCCATGGGTGTTAATTTGAGCAGGTATGGTATTTTCCAAATATGAAAATGTATATTAATCATAAATTATTTTCTGTCTTGGCTAACATAGAGCACAACTAATAATATTTAGCTTTTTAATTATTATTTATTTAACGACAGACATGTTGATACATGCCTTGGCCTAGGAACCAACAACTTCTCTCGCGCGCATTTGTTGTCGCGATATTTCATTTATCAATATCGGTTATGTTTCATAAGGCTGCAGTTGACGAACATTGATATGCACGCGTTTTACTATTCGATGCAACTGCGATTTCATAATCCGAGTATTTATTTGGCGTTAAGAAAACGGAGATTCTTAATCGCGGGATATGACGTCACGCGCGTAGATGGAGATTGGCGGGAAATGAAACCGGGCTGCGAATTCCGAGTTCTTGTCCAACGTTCAGCTATAAAACTGTCTTGTTGGCCAAGTCAGCTAGCTATCCTTTGTCTTTGGTCCAAACCGTTTATTTCTTGTTTGATTCTTACTAGATTGTATGGAATTGATAAAAAAAAATCCATATGATTTTTGCCTTCGAGATTACCATGATTTTATCTAGCTAACGTCATCTGTTTGAGTAGCTAAAGCAGTTTGATTTTAATCATTAAACGACGTTTCCTTGTATGTCTGATGCAGGATAACGGGCACTAGCACCTGATTGACTTTTGTCGTATTTCTGACGTCTTTTTCAGTATGTCAAAGATCCTGAAGTGCGCTGGTAACGAGGACATCATTACTTTGCGCGCGGAGGACAATGCCGATTCCCTGGCTTTGGTGTTCGAGACGCTCAGTGAGTAGACGGCTCAACGTCTTTATTTATACATATGTATATATACTAGATTGTATGGAATTAATCATGCATCCTTACAATAAAAATCCATGTGATTTTTGCCTATGAGATTAGAGATATGTATTTGTGTATATAATCAAGAATTGTGCATATTGTTGCTCCATTAACATGAATACTGTTCTGTCTTAGATCAAGAAAAAGTCTCCGACTATGAAATGAAGTTGATGGACTTGGATGTGGAGCAGCTAGGAATTCCGGTGAGTTGATATAACCCTCAGGAAAGCGTGAGAGCGACCTGTTGATTGTGGACTGTGGTGTTTACGGTTGTCTATCCCTTAATCCAACAGGAGCAAGAGTACAGCTGTGTGGTGAAGATGCCGTCTGGTGAGTTTGCTCGCATCTGTCGAGACCTGTCGCAGATCGGCGACGCGGTCATGATCTCCTGCGCTAAGGATGGGGTGAAGTTCTCGGCCAGTGGGGAGTTGGGCACCGGTAACATCAAGCTGTCGCAGACCAGCAACGTGGATAAGGAGGAAGAGGCGGTATGCACACGAGCTTTTCATCAGCGCCATGCTTGTGTCAGACATGCCGCATCTCTGCTAGGAGGTGCTGTATCTAACGGACATCTTGGTCATGGTCATAGCTGACTGACATTCTTCTGTTCCCAGGTCACGATTGAGATGAACGAGCCAGTGCAGCTCATCTTTGCCCTGAACTACCTGAACTTCTTCACCAAGGCAACACCGCTGTCCAAGACGGTCACACTCAGTATGTCTGCAGACATTCCTCTCGGTAAGACACACCACCACCACCACAACACACTTTCAGAATCACTGTTGGATGGCTATTACATTTCTCCAAAAGTCAAGTTTTTTCAGACACTCTGGAAAAAGTACTGCTGAGTATATCAGTGTTAACAAATACCTAAGAATGTCCATAAATGGACACTGTACCAAAAAACTGTACAAACATGCTCCTTTCAGAAGGTAAAGTAGTACTTGCTACAAAAACACTGGTGCAACTGCAGCTCAGCAGACATCGCAGGACTGCAGGTGTAAGGCACATCTGGCAGCTCATGGTCACATGATTAAAATGGACTTTTGTTTCATTTTGATTATTTTAGTATCCACTGCTTTGGGTGCATGAACCATGCATGTCCACTTCCTATGCATGGTAAAAATACATTAATGTGCGCAAACATCAGCAAACCTGTCCTGACACAGCAGTGCAGTAAGTGCATCACCACGGCAACAGGCTGTGGTCCGGTTGTGGCTGTGCGGCGAGTCTGACCTGCTGCTCACACTCCTCTCTTCCCTCGTCACAGTGGTGGAGTACAAGATAGCAGACATGGGTCACATCAAGTACTACCTGGCCCCCAAAATCGACGAGGAGTCCTCCTGAACGCAGACTCGGAGGACGCGGTAGCCCCCACCCCTTCTGCTCTGTGCATCAGAAATCGCTGGTGACGACTGACTGCCCCATCCATAAACGCAACCTGGGAAGATGGCCAGACGTCTCTAGCGATAACTGGGTCACGTCAATAGCAGGTGCATGAAGTGTTACAGGACCATGTTCAGATGCTGTAATGCATTCACTCCTTTGCTGCCCCCCCCATCCCCAGCTCAGCATTCTGTTTCAGGTTTTCTGTCCAACTGCTAAATCCATTGTGTAGATACATATCTGTAAATATGATGATTGGGTTTTGATCTTTGTTACCAGTCAATAAAACATTTTGTAATGGTAAGGACTGAAGGTATTTTTTAAACTGACCTGTGTACAGTTATTCCATGTCGTGCATATATTAGAGATGCATCACTTCATTACTCCCATAGGGAAATTGTCATATTACAGTAGCTTGAGGTATATAAAGTTGACCTCGTGCAAAACTGCACATAAAATATAAAATGTGTAAAGTTGCAACAGGTAAAGTGTTGGTGCAATGTAAAACATTGAGCGGTATGTAAATAGCATATGTTGGCCTGTTCCAGGAAACTAAAAAAACTGCCGTGCAATGAGTTAAAAATAAAAGGTGAAGCTCCAAATACAGTAAATGGAGAGATGTGAGCATCATAACGGTTTCTGTGTGCTTGTCCTTTTAAGCTGGGTAGTTCAGTTTATTCTGTCTACAGGCACAGTAAAAACTCCAATAAACATTTGAAATGTTGAGGCCATTAACAACTGAGAACATGCAATTAGGCCATGGGTTAAAGTTCTCCGTCACTACGACGGATTTCCGTCATTTGATTTTTTGGGGGGAAAATTCCGTCAAATCATAATAAACCACACACGCGCGTGCTATCTGTTTTGTGGCCAAAATATGATTCTCTCACTGGCGCTCTTCAGCACGGGATGTATATATATATCAGGGGTACTCAACTGGCGGACCGCGGTCCGGATCCGGACCCGAACGCAGTCCTGTCCGGACCCAATCTCATTCCTGATTAACTGGATACGGACCAAAACAAAACCGCAGCATTTATTTCAGGGCTATTGAAAAAACTCCGTCACGAGGGTTACGTTTGCTACCCCGCTCAACAACTTACGTCCCCCCCCCAACAACTTACGTCCCACCCACCCCCTTCTCAACAACTTACGTTCGCCACCCCCGCCGCACCAGACCTCGGGTCACAGGTATCTGCCAAAATTGGACCGCGGACAAATTTAGTTAAGTACGCCTGATATATATGTATATAATCGAGGGTCCGCGCGCCGAAAATGACGTAATCGCGGTGGCTCCACCCGTGCGCGAGAGCCCCGCGCGCTGGCGATTCGCGAGGTCGTGCACCTCTTGAATTTTGTAACTTCGCGCGCGCCACGCTTCAGCCCAATGTACTAATAATTAAATATTCATTTGTTCATTCATTTTGAATATTATAATGGCATGTCCATACTATAAAGTCACTACATTTCAATTTTTATTTGAATTTGTAGTGAAATATAGAAGTTATGGTTATTTATACTGGAGAATCTCTCCACCGATCACTGACTTTTCTTCATTTAGCTTTAATACAGTCGGAGAAAATAGGCGCATTTCTTCCATTTAAAATGTCAACTTTTTATTTCTAAACCAATTTAACATGGATGGTGTTGTTCTGTTTGTATTTAAAAACTCTATCCAGTGGTGTGATTTAATTTGCCATTTTTGGATATTTAATTTTTTTGTAACATATCTACTTAAAGCAGGTAATCTTACAACTTATGTTTTTGCTATAGTGAATCTGATAAAACCAAGAGAGCTTCATACCTTTTAAAACTCACCAGGATTCATTAAATTTGACTTGATTTTTAAATAATTTTCTGGAGGAGGACCCCCAGATAACTCCATTATATAAACATTTATGTACATTTATTGCTCAGGTGTTGCATTTTGTTGCTTCATAGATTCTCTCTTCTGTCCTTACACAGGCTGTTTAGATAAATATACTTTATAAATGTGTTTATTATGTAGAATTAGGCAAAAGAGGCCTTGTCCCAACTACACCACATTGTCAGTAATTTACATTTGGCAGACGCCCTTATCCAGAGCAACTTACATTTTTATACAAGTGAGTAATTGAGGGTTAAGGGTCTTGCTCAGGGGCACCTCAGTCATGGCCTCAGGTCTGGGAATCGAACCCACAACCCTCCGGTCACAAGACCAGTTCCCTAACCGCCAGGCCATGATAATTACTGGCATTGTCTTTTGCCAGGAAAAATTTTCAGTCAAATTAAAATTTCTTGCTTTAACCCATGAATTAGGCTAAGTAAGATTTGGCATACGTGTCCCTCACAGCTCTACCGTCCATGTGGATGCACTCCTGCCATCATTTATTTGCAGTATTACTACATTGTCCACACTTAAGGTGATCAGGTTGGCAGGACTCACATATGTACCTGTACATCGATGCTGTGAAAGGCTTTTGTGAACCGATGAATATGAATTCAAAAGTGGAAGTATAAGAATAACTATACTTAAAAGTACCTTCATCTACTCAAGTACAAATTGTATTTTTTTTCTGACATTCTAATGTATCTCCTGTAAATTATTGGATAGAGCCGCAGAAGAACATTCCTGAACTTTGCTTCCCACCAGGCGAGACTGACATCACACGGCTCAACCAGTAGAAGTGTTGAAGCTAAGCATCATCTCTAGCCTGGTACAGAGCAGGTTTGTCCAGATATACATGTTGCTATAGTATCCTCTTTCATGGAACCGAATTTGAGCAAAATGAGCCAGGCTTACTGAGTTAGCGCGCTTAGTGGAATACCCCCATGGGGGCAAGTTTTAAATATCTTATAGAAAAGTTACTCCTGTTCTGTAATGCTGATGTTTGTCTGCTAGAGGGAGTCAAATCACTTCATATGTTGCAAATGATGCCCTGGGTCGTGTAGTTCACTGCAGAGTTAACGTATGAATGGGAGTAGGGCTGCCACGATTAGTCGACTAGTCACGATTATGTCGACTATTAAAATAGTCGACGACTAATTTAATAGTCGATGCGTCGTGTTTTTTTTTTTTTTTCTCTCCATACTGCTGCAGTCGCGTATGCCTTTCTGTCCCTAACGCACATGCGCAGTAGTGGAAACCGAGGTAGACAGTGGACGATATCCCAGGACATTATACAGACTGGTATCATGGCTACCCGGCTACGGAACTCAAAAGTGGGATCATTTTCCGTAACCGGGTTCCGAAACGCGTGCAATATCTGCAAGGCAGAACTTTCCTTCCACGGCAGCACAACCGCGATGTACGAGCACCTGAAGTATGTTGTGGCTTATTATGACAATGATGAAGAGGGAGCGTCATCTCTGTAATCTAAATCGCTAGTTAGCTGCTAACGTTACCGTAAACAGAGCGCTAACTTTGTACTTACTTATCGTGGTAACTGTAAAAGATAACATTAGTGATGGCGATTTGTTTCATTAGCCTTAGCACGCATTCGTGTGTTTTCTGTAACGTCAGTGAGACCAAAACTTTATTTTTGTGAATAATTCCTTAGTTTCAGGTACCTACCTAATTTGATTTATATGTAGCTACGTTTGATGCCAGAGACAAATGAAAGAAAGAAAAACCTAAAAAAAAAAATTCTTTATTATTGTATTTATTTTTGCGTTGTTTAAGCCAGTGCCTTATACTTATTTTAATAATTGTTGCAACAAGTTGCATATTTCATTAAAAGTTTAATGAACTATGATCTTAATTGTTTTTATTTTTAGCTGAAATCTAATGATGTGGCAGCCCTAAATGGCAGTGTTCTCCAATAGCTCTTACCATATCAGAGTTGGCACTGCACGGCTACATTGCTGTTTGTTTTCACATTCGAGTGGTTGAGTAGCTTGAACGTGTTCTGTTAGGGTTTCAGTGTTTTTATGCTGTTGTAAACAACCATAAAACGTCTCCAGTAGCAGCGTGTGTTTTTGCCATGGGAGACCCCTGGAAAGGGGGGGGGCTCTTGCAGAGGTGGGGACTCGAGTCACATGACTTGGACTCGAGTCAGACTCGAGTCATTAATATTAAGACTTTTGACTTGACTTGAAAAAATATTTAGAGACTTAGACTTGACTTGGACTTTTACACCAATAACTTGGGACTTGAATTGGACTTGAACCTGTTTACTTGCAAAGACTTGATTTTTTTTTTACCCCAAATCTAAATTTTTAAACGCATATTAATATTTATAAAGTGCGCCCCATTTCATTTCCGTCCTTCTGACGCAGACCGGCGTTACACCAGATTCTGTGAGCGTCGAGTTTTGTGACCACAGGGGGCGCTATTTCACAGTTTCTGTTCAGAGGCACAAACGCTTTACGAATACTACGTAAACTACGCTGATGCACTTTCTTTACTCGTTTTGTTGGTATCCACGAGCCAAAATATGACAGATGTTTATATTTACATTTATCGTCTCTTAATTACATAAATGTACTTAAACAAGATTTACCATCCCCTCACCATTGCAGCCAACAAAGAAATCATGAATGGGATGTACAGGTGAGCCTTTTTAACTGGGATCACCAATTCTGACGGCAGCCATCAGAATATGTGACCCCACTGAATCTCCAGGTAACAATAGTAGCCTACACCGTGACCCCACAATAACAGAAAACAATGAAAAAATAACCCTAACCTTTTATTAGTCTATATTTAAACATTTTATCCAAATGTTTAGAATAACCATTCATAATGACAGCATCTTGCTTACGATGAAGCTTGCTATTTTCGTGTAAAATGATGTAGCGAAACATTCTTGTTTAAGTACATTTATGTAATTAAGAGAAGATAAAATGTAAATGATCTGTCATCTTTTGGCTGGCGGACACCAACAAAACAAGTAAAGAAACGCAACAGCGTAGCATTCGTAAAGCGTTGGTGCCTGTAAAAAAAAAAGACTCGAAAGGACTTGAAATTCCAAGTTTGAGACTTGGGACTTGACTTGACGGTTGCCTGTCTTGACTCGAGACTTGACTTGAGTTGACTGTCTTTGCTTGAGACTTGACTCGGGACTTGAGGATAAAGACTTGGACTTACTTGAGACTTGCAAAACACTGACTTGGTCCCACCTCTGGGCTCTTGTCATCATCATCAGGGAGCTGTCCGTGCTCCACATCCGTCCGTGCTGTGTGCCCCGTTGTGCAGGGTCAAAGTGAATTTGTTTAAGGGTTATGGTGTAATGTTTCCATATGGCTTTGTTAGACCTCATTAAACATTCAGTGAGACTGGGAGACAGCCAGACTGAGCATAGAAGCTTCATGTGTGTTCATCCTTTAACGCAGGGGTGTGCAAACGTTTTGCAGTGAGGGCCAGATTTGGTGAGGTGAACATGTGTGGGAGACAACCATTCAGCCTGGCATTCTGGGGGGGAGGGGGATGTCCAACCATTCAGCCTGGCATTTTGGGGGAGAGGAGGATGTCCAATCATTCGGCCTGGCATTCCCAGTGGACCACAGTGCAGGAGGTGAAGGTGACAGGAACCTGACAGTTGGCTTGCAGGATTGTCAGGCCTACACTGTCTCAGCTTAGAGAACGTGTGTTTCACACAGAGACACGGATCCTGAATGAAATCTTGAATTGGTTTAATCCAGTAGGAAAGTACGACACACACGATCTGTGGAAAGGCTGAAAAATAAGATACTGTGTGTTGGAATGACATCTTGTGGGCGAGAAAGGGAACTGCAGGCATGGAGACGCCTGTATACATACAGGTTTTTCTGTGTTCGAAATAGCCTACTACATATTACTGGTGTACTGCTTGGGCCCCAAATCAGTATGCCGTATGCAGTATGCGAATAAAAACAATTTTTCCAGTATGTGAAACATCCCCGGATATTCCAGTACGCGAACAGAGCTATCTTCGTGGTCTACTGCATCCCATCATGCAACGCTATGTATAGCATTGACCCCGTAGTATGATTTGCTTTTGTTGCATACTGGAAACTGTAGTGCATACTACTACGAGGACCAGTATGCAGTATCCAGTATATACTGAGTGCAGTATGCATTATCCAGTATGTAGTAGGCTATTTCGAACACAGTCAGCACTGCAGGTAGTGGAACTGCATTATGGAACACTACTTCAACTGTGACCCTCCAATACTTTCTAAAGCGTTTTTTCTTCAGTGGTTTAGAATAGTTCAGATCTTGGAGCAGAAGAAAGGAACACATGACTCCAGTTGTTAAATCCGTACACTGGCTACCAGTAAGTTGTAGAATTTACTGTTAATGTATTACTACTGGTCTAAAATCGATTATGAAACACATATAGCTTACATGTTTTAGTTATAAGGGCTGAGCAGAGCTACCTGTAGTGCTCTCATGCAGGGTGTCGTAACTCTGACTAAACAGCAAGTTAAACCATACTCAATGAAGACAGAGTCATAGTAAGGTTTACCATTTACTGTCACTCTCCTAGCTTGCAGGTGAAAACTATAAATAAATAAACAATACAAAATATCTTCAGTGTTTACGTTCTCAGTTATACATAACATTGTACATACTGGAAATGTAAACCTTACAATATACATTTAAACATGAGCTTGCCTGATAATGTTGCTATTAGCTTATACTTGATTGTAAAGAAACCATTTTTTCTTCTTTCAAACTTATATAATGCAAAGATTACAGCTACAAATATTTAATAACAAGTTAGAAAACAGAAAATGTAAAATAAATTTTAATAACTGAATGTTGGACATCACACTACCCAAGGTCAAGTCTAAATGCACTGAAGAGTTTTCAGCAAAGATTAGTTGTGATAAAAAAAAATTGTGATGACTATAATAATTTTGTTTATTGAAGTGGGAAATCATACAAAAATCTCCTTTCTTCGTAATTTAGTTTAGTTTTAATTGCCTGTTATACACAGTAATTCTACAATCCATTTCCTTTTGCTGGTCCTCTTTTATTCATTTTTTATCCATTTTCTGACCTTTATGATGCTTCCATTCTCATATTGCCTAGTAACAATATCCACAGCAACACAGCATCCCTCTTTTGCCCTTAGGGTGTTGGTGAGAGAGATGTTTCCTGCAGTCCTGCATGTCAGGTCTCCCATCCTGGTTGGGGTAAATGGCAGGGCTAAATTGGTGCAGCTCACACTTCACCTCTTTCCGGGAGGGATAAAGTAGACTCGGGACAGCGAGGTCCTGGTGTGGAAGCTATCGATCCATTTGTAATTTGAAACAGGCATGGCGATCAAGGCTTAAATTAAGGTTAGAGAGGGCAATGCAACTTTCCTATTTGGAGTCAAAGAAATGTACTGCAGTAGTAAAGTGTCAAAGTAATAGAAGTAACCTGATTTTGAAATGTAAACCACAATGATCTATGTTATGTTTTCTTTGCATTCACTTCTGGCCTTAACCACTAGGTGAAACAATCTGAAGTGTCTCTCAGCAAAGTAGCAAAGTCTGTTCAGCAGGTCTGGGGTTTCAGCTGTCTCTCTGAGCCCTGTGGAAGGAGAGTGAAGCTCTAATGCACTGTCTGGCTTCTCTGATCCTCAGCAGGAGGAGGCGGATGTTGATGGATTCACCTGCTAATGGTTAATTAAGGCTTTGCAGAACACTAGGGAGATTCACCCTGATAAAAGTTATTTTGTTTAATAATGTTTCAAATTAGTTTGAGGATGAGCTTGACCTCTCGTCTTTGTTGAATTTTTCTTGCTGATTCAAAATATGTAAAGTATCTCATGAAGATGTTAAGAAACTCATAACAAAATGGAAATAAAAACACAACTACCCAGAATCCACTATTCTGGATAAAATATTTATTTATTTATTTTTATATAGAGATTTTTTTTTTAATGTAATTATATGAGCATGATGCAGCTAGATACTTCTTCTGGGGTCTAATAATCATTTCTGTCACATTAAGAATGTCATTAACCTCTTCTGCTACTTAGGTTAACCTGACCTGGTGATGCAGTAGATGACAGGGAGTATACGTCTAGTCCACAAATGAGTTTCTTCATGTGTATCTCTGCACATGGTTTTCAGAGAGCTCTTTGCATCAAAGCCATGACAACTGTTGTTCCCGACCATGGTGAAATGCCCATGGTCATTACAGCCAAGAAGCCGCAAGTATCCTTAAAGACAACGCTGCTTCTTATGAGAAAGAGACGAGATAAAGCTTAGAGATGATACTGCATCCTTTTGCACTGAGGAGTCCATTGGCCCTTTCAATGAATGTTTACCCTGCTGATATGCACAGTGTTAACACATGAAACCTGTGCATGCCATAGCCACAAGTGATTCTGGAAAATGTCCATTCATCATGGATCTGAATTTCTTACAGTAGTGCTCTTATACCAGCAGTATTGGTATGGTTATTAAGGTGTACCACCAACACTAAGTAATGTCTAAACTAATGACTTGGGTTTTCATTTTAATTCAGTGGGTGGGTTTCTCTGGCCCTGGGCTCAGCTCAGTAGCATCATGCCTCCAGCTCACAAATGATTTGGAAGTACCTAACAGTTTGTTAAACCCACCACTCACTTTATTAGAAGATGTTTTAAACCATAACCACTTTGCAGGAGTACATTTAGACATTACCACATTATTATCTCTCTTGCCTAGCACAGTTAGTGGTGGTCATATTACAGATTACTGAATGGTTATTCGTTTCTTACTAGAGTTGGATATGTTTGGGTGGCAGATCACCCAGCAACACATCTGTGACTGACACATTCATACCATGTCAGTGTAATTGCTGTGAGAGGATGAGAATGGTCTGCCACCCTCATAATGTCCGGTTGTGTGATCCTGTGATCCTGCTGGTGAACAGCGTTTAGGGAAGTTGACAAATTCTACATGACAAAACAAAAGGGCTACACTGTGACTTGTACATGTATGAAATGCACTATAAATGTTAAAAAGTGTGGACTGTGCTGAAAATTTAGTCTTTTGGCCAAGAGACTGTCTCTGTGCAGCAGTTAGTTGGTCTAATACACCCACATCCATTATTTTCGAACACAACAGTAATAAGCAGGTTACAAAAAAGTGCGTGACTTTAGTTTTCTGGTTGACTTGATTTGACCTGAATGCCAAGACCTTTCTATACTTAAATAATTATTTAAATAATTTCAATCTAATTTCGGCCCCGTCCTCTTCAGGTGCGCTCGAGCGTCTCTCTTTCCCGCCCCTTGCATCCCTTTCTTCCTTGCTCGCGCTCCGTCTCGAGTGCGCGTGAGTTTCTGCGCTTGCAACTCCCAACAACGTTAATGGACAGAAAGTAAAGGCGACAGCAGGTGACAGACTGAAGACGTTTTACAGCTGTGGAAACGGAAAAGAGATACTGTAGCTGAAAACCATGCAGGTAAGGTTTATTTCATAAAGACTGCGTCACTAATCGAGGTTGCTGGAGAAAAATGTTGGCGGGATCATTGATCATTTCTCACATGGTGAGAAATGTTGTCATTCATTCAAGTATTTGCTTTCCTATGTCAGTCACGACATAAAATTGTTTAGGAACTTTAGCAAACGCACAAAGGTTGTGGTTAATTTATAATGATTATATGTACTGCGATTCTTTAAAAACGTTCTGATCTTTGAAAAAATAAATTTTATTAATTTTATTTTTAAATAAAAAATGGCTGGTTGTCGGATACATTTTTTAGTCTCATATAAAGGATCAAAGCAAATTAGAATGTGTGATGCTGGAAACATGACGCTACACAGACGCTTGCAGACGTTCAATAAAGTAAGATTTAATGATAACAGGGAGATCCAAAGAGAGGTCGGGGGCAGTCCAGGTTCATACACTACAGCAATACAAACGAGCAGAGGTACCAGAGGGCTAATCCAAGAGAGGGGAACACGGAACACACAATACAGGTCAAACCAGGGTATCATACACGAATAAGGCTTGGTACGCTTCCAATGGAATGTCGGCAATACTTCGCAACGTTGCACACTCATGACTGGTCTTATATTGAACAAGCGTAATAGGCTACAGCTGGCTAATACTCCGGGGAGGCGGATCTCCGCCGTCGTGGTTGAGCATGCTGGGAATTGGAGTCCGCTGGGTCGGAGGTCGTGACAGTACCCTCCCCCGAGGCGGCCGGAACGGCCGAGCGCCGAGGACGTCCGCGACGCCCACCAGCCGCAGGAGGGGGAAGGATCGCTGTACCCCTGGGGCGGCCCCGGGGGCGAGGCGCCGGTCGCCCAGGATACCGGCGGTGGAAATCCGCCACCATTCCTTTGTCCCAGACGTCCTTAGCCGGCACCCATCGCTGTTCCTCCGAGCCGAATCCCTCCCAATCTATCAAATAATGCAGAACATTACCACGACGTTTGGAGTCTAGAATTGCACGTATGGTGTAGACGGGAGTACCGTCGTAATCAATGGTTATGGGCTGAACGTCCTCTATAGCAGCCTCGTCCAGGGGACCCGTAGTAGCAGGTTTCAGCAGGGACACGTGAAAGGAGTTGTTTATTCGGTAGTGTGGTGGAAGCTCGATTCTGTATGTCACCTCGTTGACACGCTTGGTGATCCGGAACGGTCCTATGAACCTGGGTTTGAGCTTGTGACAGTAACCTCTCAGACGTATGTCTCTCGTGGATAACCATACCCGATCCCCCACCTCATAGTCCGGGTTGGGACCACGCCGACGATCAGCCTTCGCCTTGTTGCGCTGTAATACCGTGTTGATGCGTCGATGCGTCTCCTCCCAGACTTTCTCGCTACGCGTGATCCAGTCGTCAACAGCGGGGACGTCGGATTGTGTCGCTGTCCATGGTGCCATGTTCGGCTGGTAACCTAGACAACATTCGAACGGCGTAAGACCTGTAGCGGAGCTGGTTAGCGAATTCTGGGCCATCTCTGCCCACGGGAGAAACCTAGACCAATCAGTAGGGTTATTTAGACAGAACATCCTTAAGAACTTCCCGAGTTCCTGGTTGATTCGCTCACACTGACCGTTAGACTGAGGGTGGTATCCGGAAGTGAGACTCACCGCGATTCCGAGTCGTTCTAGGAATGCCGACCATACTCGAGAGGTGAATTGCGGTCCCCGGTCTGTTACTATGTCCTCTGGGATTCCATAATTGCGAAAGACGTGTTGGAATACTGCCTCAGCGGTTTGAAAAGCGCTTGGGATACCGGGAAAGGGAACGAAGCGTACTCCCCGTGAGAATCTATCTACCACCGTAAGTACGGTGGTGTAGCCTTCCGAATCCGGCAGGTCAGTCACGAAGTCCAATCCCAAGTGGGTCCAGGGTCTCACCGGCACGGGCAGGGGGTGGAGTTTGCCTGCTGGAAGAGACTTCGGGGTTTTGCACTGTGAACACGTTGAACATGAGGCGACATACCTGTGCACGTCCGCGGTCATGCTCTCCCACCAATATCTCCGGGTGAGGAGCTGATGTGTGCGTGTCTCCCCTGGGTGACCTGTAGTGGGAGATGTGTGGGCCCATGCCAAAAGCCGGTCACGACATGCCGGGGGGACATAGGTTTTTTCTGGCGGACATTCTGCAGGTATTTCCGTGTCCTTCAGTAGTGCTGTAATTTCCTCGTCAATATCCCAACGTATAGAAGAGACTATGAGCTCGGACGGGATAACGGTTCCCGGTTTACCGTCGCTAGCCTCCCCCTCCTCTTGGTACATACGCGACAGAGCGTCTGCCTTTGTATTCCTCTGCCCAGGACGGTAGGTAATAGTGAAGTTAAACCTCTCGAAAAAGTGCGCCCACCGCGCCTGACGTGGAGACAGCTTCTGCACGTTGCGTATGTATTCCAGATTCTTGTGGTCAGTAATGACACGAAATGGGTGATCAGCCCCCTCCAACCAGTGACGCCATTCCCCCAACGCCAACTTTATCGCCAGGAGTTCACGTTCCCCGATGCCGTAGTTTCTCTCCGCCGCAGACAACTTGTGAGAGTAATATGCCACTGGATGCATTCGAGACTCACCAACCCGTTGCGACAGGACTGCACCCACACCCACGTTGGAGGCGTCAACTTCCACTATGAACGGAGCCGATGGGTCAGGATGCTTCAGCACAGGTGAGCTAGTGAAAGCACGCTTGAGGTTCCTATAGGCTTGTTCTGCCTCCGCGGTCCACTGGAGCTGCTTGGGTTTTCCTTTCAACAGAGCAGTGAGGGGCGCCGCCACGGAGCTGTAGCTGCGGATGAAACGTCGGTAGAAATTTGCGAACCCTAGAAAACTTTGTAATTGACGTACCGTACGTGGTATGGGCCATTGAAGGACAGCCTGGATCTTGTTGTCGTCCATGGTCACGCCCCCTGAGCTGATTTCGTAGCCTAGGAACGACACTGATGACTGGTGAAACAAACACTTTTCTAGTTTGACATATAGTTGATTCTGTAGTAGGGTACGTAGCACCTGGCGCACGTGTTCAATGTGTGTCTTCATGTCTGGGGAGTATATTAAGATGTCATCAATGTAAGCGATAACGCATTTCCCTAAGAACGCTCGCAACACATCGTTGATAAAAGCTTGAAAGACCGAAGGGGCTACACTTAAGCCGTAAGGCATCACCGTGTACTCGTAGTGCCCTCTGGTGGTGTGAAAAGCGGTCTTCCACTCGTCTCCCTTTTTTATTCGCACAAGGTTGTAGGCGCTTCTGAGATCCAATTTTGTAAACAGCTTGGCCTCACGGAGTTGTTCTAGTGCTGCGGGAATGAGTGGTAGAGGATACGGATACCTCTTGGATATCAGATTGACGCCTCGGTAGTCGATACAAGGCCGGAGTCCTCCGTCTTTCTTTCGCACAAAGAAGAAACCTGATGCAATAGGCGAGGTGGAAGGGCGAATAAAACCCTGCTGTAAGGCTTCAGTAACGTACTCCTCCATAGTTCTCTCCTCCTCCCTGGACAGGGGATAAATCCTCGCTTTAGGAAAGGAGACTCCCTCCAAGAGGTCGATGGCACAGTCGTAAGGTCGATGAGGGGGGAGGTGAGTAGCGTTCTCCTTACTGAACACTGCTTTCAGATCATGATACTCTGGTGGGAGTGAACAAGCCTTGGATTCCGCCGTCTCGGGACTTTCAATACTAGTGGACAGGAGCCGTAGACAAGCGGTGTGTATGCAATTCTCCAAGCAGTAGGAGGACCATTTGATTAGCTCTCGGGTCTTCCAGGAAACCTGTGGGTTATGTTTGCGAAGCCAAGGCAGGCCTAACACAATGGGGAATACAGATGAACTAACCACAAAGAACGATATATCTTCCGTGTGAAATGCACCAACTTGAACTTTAATGGGTACTGTTTGCTTATACACAAAACCCCCTCCTACAGGCGCCCCATCCAGAGCGGACAAAGAGATTTTTCGGACGAGGGGTTCAAGCGTGAACCCCAAATCCACTGCGAGAGCCTCGCGTATGAAGTTTCCCTCGGCTCCTGAATCGATTAACGCTGTGGAAGCATACGCAGTAGCAGGCGAATGTATGACGACTGGTAGTGTGAGAGATTTGCACAGCTCTGGTTGGTCAACACTCACCCTGGTGGACCGGAGTTGGCTGCCGGGTTTGTTTCTGGTGGTCTGGGTACAGTTCCTCACCACATGCCCGGGTTCCCCACAATACAAACATAGGTAGCCCTCAAAGCGTCTTCTTCGTTCCTCCGGAGTGAGACGAGAGGAGTCGCACTGCATAGGCTCGTCCGCCCTGTGGTGCTCAGTCTCCCGAGTGACAGCAGGTGAGGAAGGGACGACCTGCCTGGACTGGGTGCTCCTACGCTCGTTTAGCAGATGATCGATTCGGATCGTGAGTGCGATGAGCTGGTCCAAGTTGAGCCCTTCATCCCGACAGGCCACTTCCTGGAGGACCTCCGTTCTCAATCCGTTACGGTAAGTAACCATGAGAGCCGCATCGTTCCATCCGCTACCAGCTGCTATGGTGCGGAATTCCCTCGCATAAACCGCTACTGAGCGCCTGCCCTGTCTCAGTTTGGGAAGCAGTTCCCCGCAGGATCTTCCTCCATGAGGGTGATCGAATACCGCCTTGAACTGTGTAATGAACTGGTCATACGTCAGCCCCCTCGTATTCTCCCAAGTGGCTGTGGCCCACTCCAAAGCCTCTCCGGTGAGACGTGAGACAAAGAAGGCGATCTTTCTGTGATCAGAGCTAGGGGGGTTGTTGTTATAGTAGATCTCACATTGAAGCAAGAATCCACGGCAGGCTTCCGGTTTTCCGTCGTATTTGTCGGGTTTGCTAACGGTGTAGTACAGGGCGGGGGCCGGATTCTCGGTGGGTACCTCTGCTGGGGCATCAGGTGCAGCAACAGCCATCCTCTGTAGCTGTGAGGTGATCTCCTGCATGTTTTGTGCCATACTGGCCAACTGCTGTTGGTAGTCGTCCTGTTGTCTTGAGATGTTATCCAAGGACGTACTGATCTCACCGAAGTGCTGTTGATGCTGTCCCAGGAGCTGTCCTTGAGCAGCGACAGCCCGTGCCACACCGTCGGAGTCTGCCGTCTGTTGAGAAGGCGAAGTATTCTGTGATGCTGGAAACATGACGCTACACAGACGCTTGCAGACGTTCAATAAAGTAAGATTTAATGATAACAGGGAGATCCAAAGAGAGGTCGGGGGCAGTCCAGGTTCATACACTACAGCAATACAAACGAGCAGAGGTACCAGAGGGCTAATCCAAGAGAGGGGAACACGGAACACACAATACAGGTCAAACCAGGGTATCATACACGAATAAGGCTTGGTACGCTTCCAATGGAATGTCGGCAATACTTCGCAACGTTGCACACTCATGACTGGTCTTATATTGAACAAGCGTAATAGGCTACAGCTGGCTAATACTCCGGGGAGGCGGATCTCCGCCGTCGTGGTTGAGCATGCTGGGAATTGGAGTCCGCTGGGTCGGAGGTCGTGACAGAATGAATAATTCAGAAAGATTTAGTAACAACAATAACAATCGTTACTTTTCCCGTTTCAACATTAACAGAATAAAACTTTTCATATAGGCTACAATCTAGTTTGCTTTGATGGAGGCTAACGGATATTTATCAGAATATCGTGTTTTACCTGGACTTTTTAATTAGTTTACCAATCTCTCATTGTGATTCTGTTTTAATTTAACCATTTGTGATTTCGTAAACAGATTACTGACGGTTATACGCGTATAAGTGATTCTGTTCCACCAGTGACCTGGAATTATTGAGCACATTTCAAACATGATATTCAGCTTCGTCATAAACCAAAACATAACACCTTAAATACATCCTGAGGGGACACCACTATGTGATAAACACTGCATTTATTAACATTTAACACTCAGTCCCCTTTTGTGGAACAGGGACCAACCACTTGGCATAGGATAGCCTCGTTAGCAGTAATCACTGCAATCGCTTTCTGTAGTTGTTAGCGTCGCAACGTGCTGTGGAGGAATTTTGGTACATTCATTATAGAACAGTGACATTTATAGGCCTTTGAGAATGAACTGTGCAATTCAGTTGCTGCAACATCAATCAAACAGGGTTTAAGTCAGGACTCTGACCAGACTATCACTCCTCTTTAGAAATAATTTCCTAATTACAAACACGTCCTATCACTCCTCAAAGAGTTCACTCTTCATTACTAATGACTCCACATTGATCACTCCAGAATGTACAGGATGTGCAATACTGCCATCCTAAACAAATTGGAACAGACCCAGACAGGTGTGATGGATGTTGTGTAAAATGTGTTGAACATAAATATGCACAGTAACAGATACTTGTGTCAGACCTGCCACAGCAGGAATGCTGCTCACTGTGTTGTGTAATAGTCCTCATCTTCCTCAATTCATCCGATTAAAAGAGGTGAAGTATGACACTCCACTTCCACTGGATGACCCAGGATGAGAAATGTGGAGGTAATGACAACAGTAGGAAAGAGCATTTAGGCAACAGGGAAGGAAAGAGGGAGATTAGACTACATGCCTTAAGTGTGAAGGAGACTGAGTGTTTAATTGGCTGTTGTCTAAAGACATTATGCTTACCAGACCCTTCAGGACAATTTAAAGAAAGACTTCTGGAGAAGGAGACCTGTGGTTTCTTCTTAGAATAAAGCTACCCATAATTAGGGAGGAGAATGCAATATGCCTGAAAAAACAAAGCTGCTGTTTGAAATCTTCCCGTAAAATATTTTAACACCGGAATGTAAGGATTAAGTTTTCATCTTACGAAGGAGAAATGGAGGATACACTTTAAACACAGTAAAGATTTTTAATCATTAATGAAATAGTCTCCAAGCCTAAAGAAAGACCCAAGAGAACGTTATCGAGCAATCCAAGGGAACAGTGCCTCAAAGTGTGTGTGTGTGTGTGTGTGTGTGTGTGTGTGTGTGTGTGTGTGTGTGTGTGTGTGTGTGTGTGTGTCTGTGTGTGTGTGTGTGTGTGTGTGTGTGTGTGTGTGTGTGTGTGTGTGTGTGTACATGTACATGTGGTTTTTATGCTCTGTGTGTGGATTTTCTCACATGATTATCCTATTGACTGGTCCTCTACATAACACTGTAATCCCCAGTGTAAAAGTACATAAAAGTGAGTGTTTTGTGTGGAGTTGGAGGGTGTGTTTAAGCTTTGTCTTTAGATGGGGACACAGACATGTGTTCATAGACAGAGAGACAGGGACACAGACAGACAGACAGGCACACAGATATACAGATAGATAGATACACAGGCTCATGTACACACCGACAAGGACGCAGGTGATTCAGAGTCAAAGTCAGATAGTGTACACCCTCCAGACCACTGAGAACTGAAAACCAGCGAAATTTGAACAGCAGTTTTCTTTGTTTTGAGCTAGCAGTTAAGCGGTCAGAGACTGGCTGTGTTGAAGAGCTGTTGGTGGTCTAGAGACCGCATGTGTTCTAGGTGTGGTACACCAAAATATAATTTCTTTTTTATAGACCAAAATAAACATATTCACATCAGAATTATGATGAGCACAAGAATACTCAGATCCATACAGAGACAGAGTCCAACACAGGTGGCAGACCATTCATGTTTGGTCCGCAAAATAAAGCTGTTCGCTGATGCAGTTTTTTAATGTTCCTCTGTTTCCATCTCTCAGAGGAAACATTAGACACCTTTCAGACTGATGCACCTATTGTGTGTTATTTTAGTTCAAGCCTTTGTGTTTGGTTGTGTCTGGTTGAAAGACCTGAATTTTAATAAATGCTGACATTTTTTTCATAATGGGCTCAACAGTTTTAAAGTGTGTGTGTGTGTGTGTTTGTGTGTGTGTGTGTGGGGGGGGGGGGGGGGGGGTGTGCTGTCTATCTGACCTAAGCTCATGCTTGGCTCCGTGCTGCGGATACAGTGTCTCAGCACACAGGTTCTCGACTGTTTTTAAGGACTCAGGATTATTGATGATGCTCTGAATTGCCAGCTCAAGACGTACTGTCTATTCATATGTAAATAAAAGAATTAGAAGTGTGTGTGTGGTGGTGGTGTGGAGGGGGGGGGGGGTGTTTCTGTAAACATTCATAGACCACACACACACTCCGTATCATAGACCCAAGCTCTTTCTGGCATTAGGGTCACTGTCACTTCTGTCTTTGCTTCTCCTTCAGTTTTGCTTGCAGTAACCCCTCAATTTCCATCCCATCCCTCTGCTGCTGATTGGGTAGAAATGGTCTGTTTTGCATAAGCGCATCACCAGCTGAAGCTGAACACTCCGGAGGTTTACATGATGGGTATGCTGGTGCCAGTCAAAGCGTCCCCAAACAGCTGGTCTGTTTTCCCTCGGCACGCAACCCTACCGTAGCCTTTGTACCTGCAGCAGGATGGGTGTGTGCACAGTGTTCTGTAAATTAGTGCGCAGTATCATCATGTTGGCACATGCAGGTGTACTTCCTGAACGAGTTTGTCGTTTTCCTTCCCAAATGGGTACAAGCTGCGTTCCCACCTCTGCAAACACACGCACACCTCTGCAAACATACCTGCAGCCCTAGTCATACCTGCAGCTCGCCTGGAATCATACTAGTGTTCACGTCACTCTGAATACGTGCTCAAGTCAGTTTGGATACGTGCTCACGTCACTCTGGATAAGAGCGTCTGCCAAATGCTGTAAAATGTAAATAACACACCATACTATCTCTGTCACTCTGTTAGGTTCTCAGTCACATTCACTCTTGTCCATTTCTTATTGATTTATGTCCCTTACAGGTCAAAGAACTAAAGGATGTGGACAGGGTCCTTCTCTCCAATGTGAATGTGTCTGACATGCATATGGATCAGGATGGAGGCCCCAGCAGGTACAAGGAAGGCGGGGCCAAGTGGCACAAGCCCCACCTCTACCGTAAGAGCTTGATGAAGTGCTGCTTGGTCAGATGGCTCATTTCCAGTACAGCACCACAGGGCATAGGTATGGACACACACACACACACACACACACACACACACACACACACACACACACACACACACACACACACACACACACACACACACACACACACACACACACACACACACACCACTCTCCCCCTGGTCTCCTATGGCCCAGGTGGGGCCCTTCTCTTTTAAAGCCTATAGGCTATAGGTTACCTTTGGATTATTATTGAATTTTGAAGGTGGGTATTCAGAACTGTCCCATCATGTCTTTCTGCCCCTTGTAACCCAGTGAACTTACCCTTGTAGCTTGATTCAGCTCCACCCCCCTGGGCACCTGCTGTACTGGTGTAGTCTTCCTACATCTCCTATATCCATCCAGTCTCCCAACTACAATACAGAAATAACAAATGTAATTATATATGTGATTATTCTATTACATATTCTATTACATAGATCAAGGATCTAAAATACATAGGTGTTCATGTCCAAATATACATCGCTTGTTTTAGGCAAACAGCAGTGAAGAGAGGGCTTGTGTGTGTGTGTGTGTGTGTGTGTGTGTGTGTGTGAGAGAGAGAGAGAGAGCAGGTCTGGGTGTGTGATCATGTGTGCATAGTGAACCTATTAACTAGTGTTTGCATCTATAATTTAATTAGTATGGAATCAACTCACTTTTTGTAATTGATCTTAGCATTTCTAACAGTGGATAATGTCCGATTAATGACCACCAGTCTTAATTTTCAAATTTACATAATTAATCAGGAGTTCGTATACTATATGGACATTTCGCTTGTTTACAATTAAACAAACATCAGACCACTCTGCACTTTATTTTCATGAGCATGTTGTACACATTATGTATCTGCTTTCCTGTTAGAGTGAAATGACTTGGCATACTGAACATTTAGTACTACTTTTGTGCAAGTTAACATATGTAGGCTATGTGCAGGTGTTTCGTATACGTGCACAAGTAGAGTGTTTGTCACTGATATGACCCTAAATGGCTTCTCATAAGAGACATGATCCTAGTCACCAAGGCTACATACACCCAATTAACCTACAGTAAACACACACCCTAAACCTAAAACCCTGAACACACTCTGTCCTCATACAAGTTATTCCTCAGCCTGGCATGGCCTTTGTGCTTTAAGTGCTCTCTGTATAGCCGCAAGGCTTCAAAGGTAAATGAACAAAATGAAAAATTAATAAAAATTTTTATGTTTCATTTTTATAGCACTTCTCTATTTCCAATAGAAGTGCGTAGTTTAGGTGGTTCTGCTGGGGTAGACATGTTCAGGCTATCCAGACATTCAAGCGCGTAGGAGCAGGTTTGACATTGGGGGGACACATCTGCTATCAAATCAAAGCCCACCCTATCCTCTAAAATATTAATATAAACTGATTTCACTGTAGGTAAGTTAATCACTGTATGTATAGTGACATAGAACATTTGTGGAATTGCGGTAAATTGCAAATAAATAAATAAACAAAATGCAACCTTTTCTATACTTATGTTTATTATTAGATAAATCCAAATTAAAGGACACATTATAACCTAAACAAGATATGCAATAATACATGATACTGTTGTCCACAAAAATATTGTATGCTCTCTGTAGGAGCTGAGCTTTAAGCATTTAGACCCATGGTCTATGCTAGAGAACCAAAATATTTTCTTCTCTTATCATTCACAGCTACAAATTCCTTGCAAATTGTCTTTTTATCCAACAAATCAAGCTTATTCTGATGGACATGACAGATAGCGACATGGTTAAGTTTAATTTGAGTCATTGTAGAGAGGAGCCACGTCTTGAGCCTGCGGAGGCCACTAAAACTTCTCTCTGTCTCAGAGGATGAAACAGGAACTACTAAAAGTAACCTGACCAGAGCTTCTCTGCAGAATGATCTCTGCAGCTTCTGCACTGTTACTGTATCTTTGTACCAGTACTCTCCTAATAAGGTGTTGCATAATATTTAAAATAATATAACATAATAATGATGATGATGATGATGATGATGATGATGATTATTATTATTATGTCTAAACTCTGTTGTATATTTACACTATTTCCACTCTTAAAAAAAAAACTCAGGAGCATTGTGTCCTGTGGTGTGACGGGCAGGGTGAGCAACTAAAAAGGAAGCGATCACGCCAAGTCTCAGGGAAAGAGGATGGTTTAATAGAAAGTGCGCAAACCAAAAACCCGTGACATTGTTCCAGATGAAGGAAATAATAACCAGCAGTCAACTGGTATAAAGACAAGACATATATAGACGAACAAACGACCCTCAGGTGAGACGGATCACGGGTCCCGCCCACCTGAGGGACGAACATCACGTGACCAAAACAGGACCGCTGCCACTGTAAATGGGGGCGACCGGCAGGGGGCCCCCCCACAACGTGACATGTGGTTTTATTTTTTTCTTTGGTGGCATGCTGAAATGAAATGACAAAAAATGTATGTTAAGGGTTTCTGACTTGACAAGACTAACATTAATGTTAGACAGTAAGGCTGTGTCCCAAACAGCACATTCTGGAACATTACATACCGCACTACAAACCATGGTGTCCTTTTATTTATTCGTTTGTTTATTTGTTTTATTTATAATATTTAATTTTTTACACATTCAGTGTAGTAGCAGTCTGCAGTTTGGGACGTGGCCAGAGAGTAATGTAACTACGTTTCAGATAGCTTTCTGACAAGTTTTAATATAAACTTTAGCTATCCCAAACCCTCCTAGTCTGTTACCATAACAGCACATTACAATAAAGCTATTTTATTGTCATATATATGGTCATATGGTTTGCTATTCATTCTTATCACTGACCTCGCGTTTAACGCTGGCGCAAACTAACCCGATGCTGCAGCGAGGCGAGAGCTCGGGTCAGTAACGCTATGAGTGCGGGATATTTCTGAACATCTCAACACAAGCCTTAAGAAAGCGAAAGACCCAGAGAGCTAATAACAAAGGCTCTGTTCGAAATAGACTACTACATACTGGATACTGCATACTGGTCCTCGTAGTAGTATGCAGTACAGTTTCCAGTATGCGACAAAAGCAAAGCACACTACGGGGTCACGTGAACGTAGTGTTGCATGATGGGATGCAGTACACCACGAAGATAGCTCTGTTTGCGTACTGGAATATTTTGCGGAAGTAGTAGGTCATCCGGGTATGTTTCGCGTACTGGAAAATTTCATTTTGGTCACATACTGCATACGACATACTGATTTGGGGCTCGATCAGTACGCCAGTAGTATGTAGTAGGCTATTTCGAACACAGCCAAACACAGTGCTGCCAAACTGCGCTTTTAGAAAAAAAAAGTTTTAAAACAGTTTCCGCTTTTTCTGTGGTTTAATTTTTGGGTGGGACAAATCTATGTATTTTTTTGCTATCTCATTATATTACTATAGATATTACTATAGTATCTCGAAATAACGACTTAGTATCTCGAAATAACGACTTAGTATCTCAAAATAATGAGATAGCAATTTACTTAATAATGAGAAATATATATATATATATATATATATATATATATATATATATATATATATATATATATATATATATATATATATATATATATATATATATATATATATATATATGTGCTGTTTTTTTATTTTAGGTGGCGGGAATGGGCTTCCATAGCCATCAGATACAAGTACAGCATAGTCACACCTGCTTTGTGCGCTAAGCTTCTAAAAGTCTTGACCATCAAACTAGAGCAGAGAACTTTGTTTGCTCAACACTGCCCTCTAGTGGCTGTTTGGGTGTGTTTCTTTTTTACATTAGCGATGATAGTGGTACATGTTTAGAATAATTTGAAAGATAGCAAGTTAGGTCAAATTATGCATTAAGAAAACAGTGCACTACAAACTCAATGAAAGACATGCCTGATGATTGCATCTGCACATTTTAAGATTTACTCTGCAGACTGATGCAGAAAAACCACAGGTGAGGTCTTTTACTGCAATCACACATACATCAAAGTGGCACAAAAACAAAACATTCAAGCACGTGTGAAACAAAAACAGAACATAAACAGCCATGTTCTCAGCCACCTCCACAGGCCAGTGACTACCAGCAGGTGGAGGGCTATCAAAATGCTATCAAGATGGCTGTTTCAAATGAGTAAAGGATTCCCTAAAATCAGATAAGTAGTTTTTTAGTTGTTGTTCTATGCTATACATTTCTCCAGTGGTCATTTTAGTGCTTATAAAGGCTTTTTAATTTTAAGCAGATGCTGCACCACCCCGATACTGAATGCAGAACATAAGCCCACTCTGTCTTGTAAAACAGAACCAGCATGGACTTTGACTAACATCAGCTGACTGACTATTTTTTAATGGTCTAAAGCAGAGACATTTTACACTGTGTTCAACAAATGGCAGATTGCACAGGTCAAAGTTATGCATCTTAAATCTAGGCTGCAGTGTTTTGCTTAGTGCGAAGAGTTATTGTAATTATTAAATTGCTCACTCAGTTATTAATTTACCATCTTTGTCCACTGTGATCAGCATTCCTCTGCAGTACCTTCAGCAGCGTGAGTGCAGTGAGAGGTTGGGCTGCTCACGGAGGACTAGGGAGCTAATTTAATGTCCGAGCGCTTAAATTAAAGTGGAGATTAGCTGAAGTTGACTTTCCTGATTGCCACTTCTTAAGAGCTTCGCATCACTGTTCAAACTCTTTTGCTGAGCTGGACAGTATCGTGAAGACATTTTAAAAAGGTAAATTATTAACAGCATTTAGCATTTGAAGCTGCCTGATTCATGATGTGACCTTGTGCATTTTGATAGTGTTATCTTGCACAACTTCAAAACACAAAGTTGTGTTAAATCCAGAACTAACAAACACATAGTTAACTCCAAAATTTAAAACACAAATGCATAGTTAGCTCCAAAGCTAAAAACTTGTAGTTAACTCCAAAACTCGTGCCAGAATAATATCTCAGATTGAGTCACTCTCTCTCTCTCTCTCTCTCTCTCTCTCTCCCTCCCTCCCTCCCTCCCTCTCCCTCCTTTCTGTCCAGCTCAGCCTGTGGGACTCTTATCGATCCTCCAACATTGGTCTTCCCTCCTGGTTAAACTCATGCATTAAGAAATGCAAACTCATCAGCTACCAGCCATGAGAACCGGCTGAAATTACTTTATAGGTCATAAATTCTTGATGGAAGGGTCAGTGGTAAGGTTAGGGCAGGACAGACATTGCATAAAGTGTATTGTAGTCATATCGGGGAGGTAAAATACAATATAGTACACCTAACAAGTGCCCCAGGGCAACATAAATGATGAGCTTTATTTTATTCTAATATACCTCCATGTGCACAAATCGAGAGACTTTCTTTAGCATTATGCAGCTGTAGAATTGCTTATCAGTGTTAAGTATCAGTGCTAAGTGTTCAGAAGCAGGAGGCCTCACTGTGGGCAGCAGAATGGTGAGCCTGGGCTGACGTGGAGGCAGGTGTATGTAGTGCATGAGTCAGCTAATCCTCAGACCATATCTGTGTCTTATGCTCTAAAGCAGTATAAAGCCCTTCTGCTGATGCAGGAAAACCCAAAACCACAAGCAGAAACACTCATCAGTAAGAGCTCCGTCTTTATTAGCTGGCGTAACACTGAACGCAAGTTTGGTGCAAGCGGAGGAACTCACGGGAGATGGTTTGATAAGTGTGTTTCAAACAGAACGGAGCAAGATCTTCGCTCGCCGTGTGCCCAGTGCTCAATAAACCACAACAGCGATGGCGCGTTTTGTCCTGTGCTTGTCTGTCTTTTATGTCATCGCTTGCCAGTATACTGGATATTAGATGTGGTTGTGAGGTGCATCAGCATGTGGTAAACAGCTTTGTTAGCGCTAGCATTTCTACATGCATATCTCCGATGCCTTGCCACTACCACCAATATTACCATAACAGAGGACCCGCTAACACACAAGGACCCGCTAACATATGAAGACCCTCCATTCCATAAGGAATTTGACAAAACAATAGTTAAACAATAGTTAGAAAATAGGTTTTCAGAGAACCTCAAAACTAGAAAACTTAAAATGGGATCAAAATTCAGATAAAAGGGTGTGGAACTGCACGAGGATAGAAGGGGGGAGAGAGAGGGGGGGGTGGGGAGGGAGAGAGAGGGGGGGGTGGGGAGGGAGGGAGAGGGGATGGCGGGGTGGGGAAGGAGAGAGGGAGGGAGGGAGGGAGGGAGGGGGGAGGGGAGTGATATGGAGAGGGTGAGTGCTCTCCTCTTTGTATTATGGGGAGCTTGTTACTACACATAATTGCTCCTGGTGCCGTGAGACGGCGCACGATGAAAAGTGCTCTGAGGGGTCGTCATAAATGATCCGTGAAGCCTGCAGCAAGGTCAGAGTTTCAACCTGAAATGGAGGACCAGAACCATAACTGAGCTGTGGGCGTCTTCCGGGTGAACTTCAGAAAGCAGCGATCTGCATCTTCCTGATCGTCCGTCCTCTGAACTCTACAACGCTGGTGCCGGCTCGCTGCTTCCCCTTTCAAGTATTGAGGGTTTGTGTTTTTTTTTTTTGTTGTTGTTGTTTGTTTGCTTGTTTGTTTGTTTTTTCCTTTTTTCACATTTGTTTTTTGGGTTTTTTTTTTTTAGAAACATCTTTTAGTGTTAAAGTTAACAGGGACCTGACAGACTACCTGTCAACTTGCTTTGTATCTGATTTGGTTCCTTATTTTTCAGTTTTAGACTATTGCGATGTGGGGACGTCAGATGTCAGTTTCTACTGGTGCTAGTGTAGCTTGTCATCCCAAAGCACATCTTGAAAAGACATTGAGTGAAACTCCAGATGAAGGGAGACAGATCTGAAGCCCAGCGTGGACTATATGAACCTTGCGTACATCCTGGATATATCAGGAGCAGCTGAGCGTATTCTGCTGTCATGCAGTGATGACTGTGCAGGGCATGGAGCTGTTTGCTGTGGGTGTGGTGATGCTTCTGCTCTTCATGGTTCTGAAACAGTTTAGCCTGTTGGAGCCCCTTGAGGGTAAGGACATCCCAGTAGTCGGTCTCTCTTTCTCTCTCTCTCTCTCATTCTCTCTCTCCTCCTTCATTATGGGAACTTCGCTGTGAACTCTCCCAGAATGTTTGAGTAGAGGGAGAACGTTATGTTACAGGCTGAAGGGAAGTGTGGATTCATGCGTTAACTCCATGTGTTGGGTGCTTTCATGTTTGAGTAAAGGGTGCATGTTCACCAGAAACACAGCCACACATGATACTACTTTTTTCCTTTTACTTCCTCTTTACCTCTCCCTGTCACTCCCAATCTCCACGGCCCTGCTCTTTCTGGCCCCTAGATGGTAAGTGCATATTTTGCAGAACCCACCCCACCTTATCTAGAACCCTACACTCAAGATCCTTCCAGGCCTGTGCAGAACCCTGCTCTAACCCTGTTTCCCATGGCACTGGGCTCTTTTCTTTGCTATTACCTTCCCTGTGATGTTCTGTGATGTTCCTGCCATCACAGATGCTGCTGTTAATATTACAGTCTCTGTGAGGAAAGCCTGTGTGAGATCCTGTGCTGTAGTTCCTGCAGATGGCTGTAGATCCCATCCATGGCACCTTCTGATTCTTCTCCTCTCCTTCTCTGGCATGGCCCCAGCGACCTGGGTTTCACCCCCGTCTGTCTGCCTGTGTCTTTCTCTGCTGACCTTCGCATGCTTCTGTCTCGTCTGTCCGCCCCGTCTGTTTGCCCGTCTTGTCTCATTCTGACATTCTTTGCATGCATGTCTTCCCTGTCTATCTGTAGCAGACAGCAGTGATTGGGAGCTGGAGCTGGCCGCAGTGAGACACCAACCTGAGGGCCTGGAAGTGCTGCAGGCACAGACCAAGTTCACCAGGAAGGAACTGCAGTCGCTCTACAGGGGCTTCAAAAACGTGAGACTGGTTTTCCTTTAGAGCCCAAATGGAGCAGTGCTGACTGATGAGAACCTGGTCTGTTCCTTCCCGGTGATCTGCTGGTTTCATAGACCTAAATGTGAAACATAAGAGCTTAAATAGAAATATAAGCTACAGATGACACAAGTGCAAAACTTTAATCGCATCAGTCATCATATCACTGAACACATTCGTTTAATAAAGTGGTTTCATATGTGATTATTGTTTTATTTCATCAACTATGTAGCAATTGGAAATGAACACAAATGAACATCACCTCCTCCCTTCTTCAGTCTCTGTCTTTGCCTCTTTGTTGTTGTCTCTGTCTTTCTTTTGTTCTCCGATTAGGAGTGTCCCAGTGGGTTAGTTAACGAGGAGACCTTTAAGAACATCTATTCCTGCTTCTTCCCTCAAGGAGGTATTCTGGGAGTTCTACTGGTGCTTTAATGTGTGTCTCACACTAGGCTGGAATATTATTAGAAATCCAGTATTCAAGCATGGGAGAAATTAAGGAAAACGTATAACTTATAACATTTCAAGTTAATTCAAAAGGTGATTGTTTTTGTTTTCTAGATGCAACCACATACGCACACTTTGTGTTCAATGCCTTTGATGTGGACCAGAATGGCTCTATACGTTTTGAGGTATGAAGCAATGTCTCTCTCTCTCTCTCTCTCTCTCTCTCTCACACACACACCCACACACACACACACACACACACACACACACTTAGCACTATACCAAGATTACACTGGTCATACATCCTAAGTGGGATGTTGTCCCGAGGTTGACAGTGTTACTGCAAGCATTATTGTTTTTGTCTAGATATCCATTTACATTAAACTTTCATAGAGTATCTCTTTATATTTAATTGTTTTTATTTCAAATTAACTTGCACATTTTAATCAATGTTATCTTATATGCTGTGTGTGTGTGTGTGTGTGTGTGTGTGTGTGTGTGTGTTCTGGTAGGATTTTGTAATTGGCCTCTCTGTATTGTTGCGTGGTTCAATAACCGACAAGCTTAGCTGGGCGTTTAATCTATATGACATCAACAAGGATGGATACATTACCAAAGAGGTAGGAGGAGTCAACAGCATCACACAGCTCACTAACAGTGGTGCCTCATTAACACAGTGACTGATTGGACTACCCAGAGTGGCAGCTCACTCACACAGTGACAGAGAGTTTTTTCTTGGCCTACAGGAAATGTTGGCCATCATTAAATCCATCTATGATATGATGGGTCGTTACACATTTCCCTCTGTCCAAGAGGACACACCGCTGGAACATGTGGAAAGATTCTTCCAGGTGCTTTTATTAATTAATTTGTTTCATTCATTCATTTTTCTTTAACCAGATTCAACTGGTTTATAAATCTGTTTTTTTTTTCACTTACATTTTTTTTTTCACTTACACTTAACATTACAGTGTTACATTAAAACAGTAACCATATGTTCTTGTATAGTCTGTGTCCAAGTACTGTGCATCAATGCAGTGAATCTATTAGAATCACTTGTACTTGGTGTTCACTGTGTTTCTGAAGCGTCTATGTTGAAGTACACAAATGCTAAAGTGTAGAAATGTGCTCTGCAGAAGATGGACAGGAACAGAGACGGTGTAGTCACCATTGATGAGTTCATGGAGACCTGTCAGAAGGTATGGAGCCTGCTCAGAACGTCACCTAAGCTGTAGAAACCACATCTATTTAAAAATTAAGTAGGAATTCCTCCTCTGCTCACTGGTCTCTCTCTTGGTCTTCTTTTGTCTCTCTAATCTTCTCTCTCTCTCTCTCTCTCTCTCTCTCTCAGGATGATAACATTATGACCTCCATGAAGCTGTTTGAGAATGTCATCTAAAAGACCATGTTAATTGTGTGCTGCATCAGCTGTTCATTAGCAGCCTGTCCCGAATGGCAGAGCTACTCTCTACCTGTACCTGAACTACCCCATTACACACCCACACACTGCCTGTAATCAAACTACCCCATTACACACCCACACACTGCCTGTAATCAAACTACCCCATTACACACCCACACACTGCCTGTAATCAAACTACCCCATTACACACCCACACACTGCCTGTAATCAAACTACCCCATTACACACCCACACACTGCCTGTAATCAAACTACCCCATCACACACCCACACACTGCCCGTAATCAAATTACCCCATCACACACCCACACACTTCCCGTACCCAAACTGTCCCATTACACACCCACACATTGCCCGTACCTGAACTGCCCCATTACACACCCACACATTGCTTGTACCCGAACTGCCCCATTACACACCCACACATTGCTTGTACCCAAATTGCCGCATTATAGACCCACACATTGCTTGTACCCAAATTGCCCCATTATAGACCCACACACTTCTCATACCCAAACTGCCCCATTACACACCCACACACTGTTCATACCCAAACTGCCCCATTACACACCCACACACTGCCTGTACCCAAACTGCTCCATTACACACCCACACACTGTTCATACCCAAACTGCCCCATTACACACCCACACACTGCCCGTACCCAAACTGCCCCATTACACACCCACACACCGCCCGTACCCAAACTGCTCCATTATACACCCACACACTGCCCGTACCCAAACTGCCCCATTACACACCCACACACTGCCCGTACCCAAACTGCCCCATTACACACCCACACACTGCCCGTACCCAAACTGCCCCATTACACACCCACACACTGCCCGTACCCAAACTGCTCCATTACACACCCACACACTGTTCATACCCAAACTGCTCCATTATACACCCACACACTGCCCGTACCCAAACTGCACCATTACACACCCACACACTGCCCATACCCAAACTGCCCCATTACACACCCACACACTGCCCGTACCCAAACTGCCCCATTACCCCACACTCTGCTCTCATTCCTCTGCTGCATGACTATGATGAGTATTTGCTAAATGGCTGTTTTGTAAATACTGAGTTTATCTGTACATATTTACTGGATGGATTTCTGCCCTAATAAACAAGCGTATGCTGCTTGACTCCAGCGTACTGTAGCTGTGGTCAGTTATACGTCGTCTTCAGGTGATTAATGCCCCTCCTCCTTCATGAGCTGTGCAGTCTGATTCATGACTCAGCCATATGATGTTTTAATCACTAGTGACTAAATATTGTACTAAATATTTTTAGACCTCTTGACTAGGTCCAAGTCAACAATATAATATATATAACAATATAAGCGCATGGACGCTGTACATGTCCATTGTACATGTCAAGTACATATATTTTGCCAGAAGGTGGCAGTAAACTCCACATGGATCCACTATATCATGGGAGCCCAACCCTGCACATGCCCTCCTGCAGTAGGTTGAAACCACTACCTTGGCTCTCAATTCTAACTGGCACGCAACAGACGTGTTTTACAGTGTTGTTCTTCTTTCCATCTGTTCACCGACTGCGAAACCACCATGAGTAGCGCTCAAACACAGCCTAGTAGTCTAAAGGTCTTCAGGGGGGCCCAGAAGGGTTTTGAGATTGCTCCCTGGTGCAGATTGTCCCAGAGCAGTTCAGTGTGTCAGATCTTTGGAGGACTACGTTTAGCCGTTATCTGTCATGCGGGCTACAGACTCTGAGCTCAGCTATCTGTGCATCTCTGGTGAAGTCGGGGCTGCTGACAGGAAATTCAAGTGCAAGTAAAAAAAAACACCAGCTTCCTGTATGACCACTTTTTAGGGAGGGGCAATGGGCTTCTTCAGTCTTTCAACACGCCTGCAGTTTCTTCCTGATAAATCAACTTTTCAGTAAAAGGTTCTGCGCTGCTGGAGCTGTGTCCAACACACACATCTCTGCTCATCTCCTTCATTGATGTCTGCATACACAGTGAGTGACCCATTTATTCTGCCTCCAGCTTGTGTTCTACCTGTCACTGTGTAGTGCTTTTGGTGACATGTGTCCGATGATCAGGCTAAGATGATTAAGGGCATCCAGAGAGACATTAACCTTAGCACAGTCTATAAAGGAGCCTCCACTGATGAGGTGAAGTATCAAAAGCAGCTTTGGTGAGAGTGGTAGGAATGTGGGGAAATCTCCTGTTAATTTATTAGAAGTAAATGGCAGCGTGCTTTCCTCCATGTTTTAGACTGATGAAGAAAATAGGTCCTTTTTACTCAGTGGTAAAAAAGGTGATTCAAGTATAGATTCAGTAGTATCTGTAAAACACCTGGTACTTAGTATTCTGACCTACCCACACTGCATGGGCACTGCGAAGTTCGTAGCCCTCGGTGGGTTCAGCGGGGGTGTGTGCTAGCAGTACCCTCCCAGCAGCCCAGGCTGTGATGTCCTGATCTTGGATCAGTATTTGAAGCTCCACTGAATGAAGCCATTCTGCAGTCATGAGGCAGGAAATCACGAGACTCCCTGCATCTTCGTAAGACATCAGTGCTCTCTGTTTGAAATCGTCTGCTTCTCCTCTGAAACTGGCTCCTTGTGTTTCAACAGAGCCAGGATGGCTGTTGTGGATTCAGACAGGGTACAGATTGGAAAAGACAAGTTTGTCAGCAAGTAAGTTCCCTTTTCAGCTCAGTTCAGGGAAGGAAGCTGTCTCTGTATCAGCCATGCAGTCCTGGGGTTCTCTCCTTCAACGGCATCATGCTTTGCTTTATAGGAGCTCTCTCCTCTCACACCTCAAGACATTCAACCTGTATTATGAAGAACAAGCCCTCCAGCTTCGGCACAGAGAGGTTGGTTAGACATCTCAACACTCTACCACACCGAGGAAAGGAAAGTAATGTGTTAAGGAGACTTTCAGGGTTGTTTGCAGGGTCATAACCAGTTTAACAATTTAATTAGCTCCATACTGTAGAAATGAGTTCATTTAAAGTAATAAACCACTCAACCTGATGTATGTCCGTCCAGTGCTACATGTTCCACTATGTTTCCTTGTTTTAACCATAATGTTCAGACCACTCTTACTTCTCAGACTTTTTAAAGCATGGCACACAAATAAGGTGTCATTAAAGCCTGTTCATTAACAGGAGTATCAATACAGACCACACATTTATGTTTGTGGGTATTAACACTACATTCAGTGTCTGACTGCTCAGCTATTTTGGAAGGGAAACCATTGTATACCATTAGGCTGGTTCCAGTTGAGCAGTTAAGTATAACAGATAAATTCATCACCATTGACAGCTGCTCTTGCGATGCAAGGTTTTGCTCAATATACTATTCACTCTGCTATAACATTATCAGAATGTCTCTCTATACTCATTCAATTTAATTATTAAACACACAAGGGGATAAGTCTAGACGTCTGTGTCCTCGTACCTAGTTAAGGTCGTAGCTGTGTAGAGATGAGTGTAATATTTTATGTTGTGGTTAACACAGGAAGAAGGGGAGCTGATTATTGAGGGTTTGCTTAACATCTCTTGGGGGCTGCGCAGACCAATCAGACTGCAGATGGAAGATGGCAAGGAACCAATCAAATCTGATCCTTTTCTTTCATCCTGGTCTTCAGGAAGTGCTGCAGGGAAAGCAGAAATTAAGTATGCTATACATCCTGCTTTACATATACAAACCCATAGTTACTTTATTGGTCATTAATGTCCATTAATATCTTTTTAATTAGAAAACAGAACATACAACATGTTGCACCCACCATTAAGGTCACAGGACCTGAGATCCAAGCAAACGACAGTTGTAGTGAAGTGGCAGGAGAAACAGGTAAATATGTGTGACTGGAGCAGTCCTTTTTAAAGTATGTGGGATGTCCTACTCTGTGCAGTCTTTGTGGGATCTGTAGTATGCTAGAGCACTAGTGTGTAGTATGCTAGTATGGAGGAGTGCATAATAAGACATGTCCGTCACAGGCACAGATCAGGAGGAGGGCTCATACCTGCAGAGAACCAGGAGTGATGTAGGTGGGAAGAGACTGGGAGGGCGGGCAGCACCTGGAATTCAACGGCGAATCAGGAGACACAGATGTTCCTTCAATGGCCACTTCTATAACCACAAGGCATAATATTTCCACAGTCCAAGACCTGTACATTTCTAAGCATAATATAAGGCTAATTGATTACTCTGATATAGCAGGGCTCATCTTTGTATGTTTCTGACTTTTTTTTTGTTTGCTTGTTTGTTTTATTTTACCCTCAGACGGCGGTTTTCACACCAGCGTTTGGTTCTGTGACTAATGTTCGCATTAACAGTTCCATGACTACATCCCAGGTGCTCCGTGTGCTGCTCAACAAGTTCAAGATTGAGAACAGCCCAGATGAGTTTAGCCTCTTCCTCCTGCATACCAGTGGAGGTGAGGCCCAGCACAGTGTGGGCACAGCTACAGGGTTGCCAACTCATTTGACCGTTTTCACACGCTCTCACGCCACACTTCCGATATCTCACGGCGAAAAAAAATATCCAGTTTATTTACCTCAGATCCACATATATGATTCAATAGAAGTTACTAGTTCGCTAGCTCTGGCGCCATCCACCGGCGATATAACACTGAATCTGTGTCCATTTTACGCCCCCCCCCCCCCCCCCCCCCCCGCTCAACAACTTTCGTTCGCCCCCCCCAACAAAATACACTCGCCACCGGCTCCAGGTTAAAATCTCACTCCAAGCGAACGTCAAAAGTTGGCAACCCTGCAGCTATACCTTAACCACTAGCCACTAGCACAGTGTGAGCACAGTTATACCTTAGCCATTAGCACAATGTAAGCTCAGCTATACCTGAGCCACTAGCACAGTGTGAGCACAGCTATACCTGAGCCACTAGCACAGTGTGGGCACAGCTATACCATAGCCACTAGCACAGTGTGGGCACTGCTATACCATAGCCACTAGCACAGTGTGGGCACAGCTATACCTTAGCCACTAGCACAGTGTGGGCACAGCTATACCTTAACCACTAGCACAGTGTGGGCACAGCTATACCTTAGCCACTAGCACAGTTGCTCAAACACTGCTCCTTTTCCTCACTCCTTCACTCATGCTAATGCTAATTCCGAACATACTCAAAGTATGGTTCTGTGCTGAGAGTATGGTTCTGTTTGCTGACATCTCTACTATGAGTAGGCCTACTGTTCTGTGAGCAGGTTCCAAACTAAGAGTACAGACTATGAGCAGGGTACAAACTTAGGTTCTGTGTGTTCAGAGCGTGTGCAGTTGAAGCGGGATGAGCACCCACTGGTGGTCCGGATCCTGCAAGGGCCATGCGAACAGGTCAGCAAGATCTTCCTCATGGAGCCGGACCAGGTGGAGGAGGTTACATATGACGTAAGACATTAAGCTCACGTGAGCCGTACTGCCTTCTATCAGTGAGGGAGGACATGTTGATTGATTACTTGTTTAGTTTATATTTTTCTGGGACAGTATTCAGTCTCAGAATAAAAGTGTGCGTGTTAGCTTACTTCCACTTGTCTGAATCACAATGAACAGTGATGCAGTTCTTGCTGTGGTCTAGGTGGCGCAGTACATTAAGCTGGAGATGCCCGTACTACAGAGCTTCATCTTCAAACTTCAGGAGGAGGAGTGCAGGGAGATGGAGAAGCTCAAACAGAGGTACCAAGACTCCGCTGACACACAGACATCCATTAACACACTCATCAAATACATTCATAGGAATTAAGTGTCGCTGTGTTGGGTGGACAAATGTTTTTTTAGTAAGGCCATGTTTGAATGACAATGTGTTTTGTAAGTAATATCGTGTTTTGTATAAAACGTGTTCCAGTTAGGCTGTTATTTAAATAATGTGGTGGCGTTTGAATAATGGCTTTTGAGTAATGCAATGTTTGAGCAATGTGCTGTTTGAGTAATACTGTTTTTGAGTAGTGCGCTGTTTGAGTAATGGCATGTTTGTTGCAGGTACTGTGCTTTGCGCACCATGATTCAGAAGCACATGCACTGTTTGGCCCATAAGGCTGTTGGGTAGCAGATGGACCCAGCAGACTGCTGACCCATTTATTCTCCGGTTCACCATTTCACCTCTCTGCACCATGTTAATGCCACGTAAAGACATAATATTACTCTCTGAAACAGACACAAACATTTGCCTATGCATCTGTCAACGTAGACATTCTCAAGCATCTATAGATTTAGGACTGTATTTGCGATTAAGATGTATTTTGAGGGCCTTTTCTTTGCCAAGACAATGTGACCTAATTTTGTTCTGATGATGTAATGCAGTGTAATTGTTGTGTACAATGTTGACACTTGTAAATATTTAATAAAACGGTTTTATTTTTCTTCATTATTTTTTCATTATACTTGCTGTGTTGTGGGTTTGTGCTGTGCTGCCGAAATAACTCAGAACTTCCCTGTGGTTGTGGCATCTGTTACACTGTTGTGAAATGCCATGGGAACATGCCACCGGGGTTTAAAACAGCAATGCCGCTCTTGTTACATAAAGAAAGAAATGTTATCTAATAATTTACTGTAACAAACTTGCACTTGGCTTCAGAACCACTGACATGTTACCAAAACAACTGAGGAATGTGAGTATAGCAGAGATGCACAGAATGATCTAGAGGAGTGGGTGATGACTGTCTAATTCTTCCTGCGTGTTTCACGCACCAGTGACCAAAACATTACAAGCCAAATGAACACAACAAAAATGGCCATCTTGTACCAGGCAGTAATTCAGCTACAGAACTGTCATTGTTCACACAACGACTACTGATTGGCTGGAGTACTGATTTGGCTAGACTATTGATTGGCTGCTGTCTGATGAGTGACAGCTCTGGAGGCGAGTTGCTGACATCACAGAGGAGCTTTATAAGAGAGGTACAGAACAGCTCGTCACCAGAGCGAAGAGAAGACCAGACAACAGAGCCGTGGTCAGGTAAGAGATGGGCACACAGGGACACCGTAGGGGCCACGCTCAAGATACGTTGGAGGGCGGTACACTGCCTTTATTCTGCAGAATTCAACTGAGCAGTGAAGCTAGTTCACAAAGTGAACATGTTTGATGGTGTTTTTTTTTTCTTCATAGATCAAGCTCAGCTGTGTGACGCATTATAACATGCTGATGAGCAGAGTTTGTTATCGTCCGGCCGTCATGCGCCACGCACTTCCTGGGTGAGCGTTCTCACGTGGCGTTCTCACTAGGTTCAGTTGTCGTCCACCTGCTGGCACGTGACCACTGAGGACCATTGTGTGAGAATTTTCCCTTCACACTGTAACCATGGGGCGTCCACGTCAGGACAGGAGTAATGTTCACCACTGTTAAAGCTACACTGTAAATGAAGGTTTTGTTTGCAGATTTTAACTACAGTCTTTAAAGTTGTCAAAGCCACAGGAGACTCCTGGACTACACGCCCGTGCGAGGGCTCGTGCGAGAGCTCGTGCACACTGTCCGTCCGTCCTGTCACAGCAGAAGCCAGGGCCATGCTGATCGCTCACAAGCTTCGGCCGCTGTGCTGGTGCGTGCTGCTCTTGGCCACGCTGTGCCCCGGGGTTTCCTGTAAGCCCGGTGGGTTTTGGGGGCGGGGTAAAGGTGGCGGCATGGGAGCCAAACACGCCCCCGTGCACAAAGTAGGCCCGCCTAGGACTGGGATGAAGATGGCAGGGGCTGCGGCTGCTGGCGCATTAGGAGGGGCAGCTATCGGCTATGGGCTGGGGGGTCTGGGCAGACCCGGCTACGGCTACGGCTACGGCCGGGACCCCTCGGATGGAAACAGACGCTACCATGACGGGTCGGAGTACTACAATGGCTCACATGAGAGCTACTACAGGGGAAGGGCCAACCGGGGCCCTGATCTGAGCATGCTCGCCTCTCTTGGAACAGCGCTTGGCTTCCTTCTGTGGGGCTGATGGAAATCTCATGTCTCTGTTGATGCTTCAGGACACAATTGAAATGGTTGACTGGGACAGTGTTCCAAAGGTAAAACTGCAGTATTTTTAGGTGGTCTTGAATTAGGAGTGTGATCTTTCTGTGGTGTGTTGTGTATGAAATAGAGGGTCTTTCACATCCCTGTTAGACTTGTGTGGGTAAAAACCTGGAATCACTTAGAGAATTTAGAGCTGCAGCTGGAGAAAACAAGCCACGTTTCCCTGGTTAAGATGTGGACAATGGCTCAGAAAATCAGAAACTGTTAACATTTGATAGTGAAATGTCACATAGAAATATGCTAATCGTGCAATTGAAATATCCCTCTGAAATTAAGTAACTCGGCTCACTGATTATTATGTACATAAAAATAAAGCTCAGAATTATTTTTATTTTTTATATCCTTTAATGTACAAACATAAATGTGGTTAAGGAGTACCTCTGTTAAAGTGATATTTAATTATTGTGCACACAGAGACATACAGGGCTTACGTATTTGTAAATTATTATTCAATAATTACCTAATTTTGGAATTTGAGTCTTTTTTTAGAACAATAATATTAAGGCAGTTTTTAATGGAATATATAATTAATTGTATTAGTTTTTTTTTTCTAGAATTATTATTAATTCACAATTTAAACACTGACGTGGAATCTCATTGTAAAATCCCAGTGTGAAGTGTTTTTTGTTTGTTTGTTTGTTTAATTATCCTGTTTCAGTGCATTGCTTAATTTTCTAGCTATTTATATCCCACTTTACCCCCTCCCAAAACATCCCAAAAATGAAGTAATTAGTAATTAGTCTCCTAGCAACATTGTATAAATGTCACACACTTGAAAGCCACACCCACAATCACTTGAAGGGCTGTTCAATATCAGTTTCTTTTGTGATGTTCTTTGTTGTGTCAAGATAACCCCAGCCTCTTAAACTCATTATCATTTAATGAAAATGAAGATACATTATTCACTAGTGGAAATGATTAGGTAACTGTATTGGAATCCTTTAACACAGAAATAACATAGAATCACCCCTTAGAAAAATATGCCAGGAAACCCAGATCACTAAGACAATAACATTAGACAACTTGTCATTAACATCTGTGGATAAGACTCGTGGAGACCGAGCATTTAAGGTGGTTGCTCCAAAACTGTGGAACACACTTCCTTCACATTTAAGATCAGCTGACTCTGTGGATACTTTAAAAAAACAGCTAAAGACTTTCCTTTTTACGCAGGCGTTTAGTTAGTGGTGGAGGTTGCAGCCGTTGACCTTGTGCACTGTATTTTATTTCTGTTTTATAGTGTGTTTTTGTGTTTTTGATTTATTTTATTTTATTTTATTTTCCGTTGTAAAGCACTTTGTGGCTTGTGCCTGTGAAAAGTGCTATATAAATGAATTACTTACTTACTTAATAGCAGGGGTGGAAAGTAACTAATTACATTTACTCACATTACTGTAATTGAGTACTTTTTATGAGTAATTTGTAATTTTCTGAGTAGTTTTTGAAATATGTAATTTTTACTTATACTTGAGTACATTTTGACCCAAGTAGTTTTACTTCACTATGCCCTCAAATTACTGAACGCCCTCAAATTACTGAGTAAAAAAATATTGATGGTGAAAAATTTAATGCGGGCAGAAATTTAAACTTCTGAGTTCCAGAACTGAAGGCCAATTGCGTGGCCTTGCCTTGCGCTCACCCTTTCCATTGTCTCATAATCAGGTCGTAATCTGGTGCACTTTTTTTCCAAAAGGATGAGATTGTTCTATCTTTAAATCTTCTATCTATCAGGTTCTGTGGGATCCTGTGGACATTTTATTGTGAAAAGTGGAATCCTGTGGGCACTGTATTTTGAATAGTTGGATCCTGTGAGCGTTTTAAATAGTGGAATCCTGTGCGCATTTTGTTTTATTTTGAGATGTGGGATCCTGTGGTCATTTTATATTTTATTTTGAGTTGTGGCAACCTGTGGGCATTTTATTGTAAATATTGGGATCCAGTGGGCACTGTATTTTGAATAGTTGGATCCTGTGAGCACTTACTTTTAAATTGTGGGATCCTATGAGCATTTTTAAATTTTTGATGTGGGATCCTGTGGGCATTTTATTGTGAGTAGTGGAATCCTGTTGCATTTTAGTTTGATTTGTGGCATCTTGTGGGCACTTAATTTTGTGTGCATTTTGTTTTTTGAATAATTTGTAATTTAAATTTCTTTATTCTTATCATAATGTTGTCCGTTGGACAATAGGAATGAAAATTGTTTGCACTTTATGGTACAGGTTGTGACTGTCCTTGTGCTGTGAGGAAGTATGTTCCTGAGCCCAGCTGATCTTTTTGCAAGTGTGGATGTGCACTTAAATACGCTTTGAAATCGATTAAAACAACTTGTGCTGAATTTGGTTCATGATTCATCCATGCATTAGATAACTGAAAGTAACTACGTAACTTTTACTCAAATTACATTTTAAATGAAGTAATTTTGTACTTTTACTCGAGTAAATTTTGAGATGGGTAATTTTACTTTTACTCTGAGTAGCTTTTAGGCAAAGTAATGATACTTTTACTCAATTACAATTTTCAGTACTCTTTCCACCTCTGGTTAATAGACTCATAACTGAGCAATAAATAATCACATAATACATACACACATGGAGGCTTGAGGTCGCTATGTATCCCAAATGTCCTTCCATTTCCTCTTATGGTCAGAGGCACGGTCCTCAGAGCTGGTTTTACTCAACTAAGAATAAAACAGGTCTGCCAAGAACCATCTCTCTGTATCGTACTGACCCCAGAGACATCATGTCAGGTGAGTTCTGTTCATGTCTGTGTATCAGGCCAGTCCCGTTAATTAATGTACCTGTTTGTGTATTTTTCCTAGGTCACAGCCTAGGTCGCATGCTTGAATGTGGAATGTGTAGTCTCACCCTTAATCTTTTAGTACCAATAGAATGTAATTCAATGGTGGTATTTCAATGCTGGTTAGAATTAACATCCAAGTTTATATCCCCTTGTCCTGGACATTGACCTGCAGCATGATAACTCTGAGTTGACGGATCGCTCCCGCAAGATTCTGTTTGGGGTGGTTATGTTGGTTAGGCCTGCCTTCCCCTGGGTTAGTGCCTGCAGGAAGTCATGGGTTAGACTTCTTGAGACTGTTGGCATGGGTCTTGCTCCCTGATGATGAAGTACCTTTATTGGATAAAGTTTTCTTAATATTCAATCCTTTTTTTACCTACCACTATTGTGCAGGAGTGCAGTCAATTTTAGTGAGGAATGTAATGATTCTTCGTTGGTGCTGGCGTACCTGCGTAAGCCGCTGTCTCTGCTCTGGGCCGCCCAGGCCCCGCCCCTTCAGCTCCTGTCTCAACTGGCCCAGGCGAGTCTTTGCCTCGGTGCGCTGCGCCCTCTGCAGGTGACCTCTCTCCTGCACCTGCAGTGATCTCTGCTCCTCCAGCAGGGCCTGCTGGAAACGTGCAGCACGCTCCATGTCCTGCAAGGAGAGCTGAGAGATCAGGACGTGAGTGTGGCGAGAGAGAGACGGGAGTGTGTCGGGAGTGAGACAGGAGCGAGACAGATGTGAGACGGGAGTGGTGCAGTCGTGGTGCAGTCACCTTGTTGTGTCTTTGTGTGAGTAACAAACATTCATACATTTATACAGCTAAACTTTATTGATGTGCATTTGTTAATAATGAAATTAATGCAACACATTTTTTGCTCATTGTGAACCAATAAAAACAATGTTCTAATTTCTCAGTTCATTTTTTATGGTCATGACATTCTCTCACTTTTTAAAATAAATTCTTAAAAACTCATATTATAGAAACATTACCTATTAACAGTAGTTTTCTTAAGGAACATTGTCAAATTCATGTGTGCTTCCTTTATTTATAGTCTCCTCATCTGCACAGGCCAGGCAGAAGATATTCAAAGAAGAACATATCCAGTTTCGTTTTCATAGATTCCCATTTCTTGGCATCAAAGTGGATCCGCTCCAGGTGATTGTCTTTGGTACAGTGAATAAAACGATCACACTACTTCATTCCAGTGATGCCCATCTGTCCCATTACCTGGTAATAGTAGTCATGGTTGCATTTAAGAGCAAAAGTGCCATCTGGGCCGGCAGACAGGTAACTGCACTCAACAAAAGTGTCCACAATCGGTCACTTTTATCTCCAGAAGCCCAGAATTGTCAACCACCTTATGTTCAGGTGAGGCACCTAAATGGGGGGCATGAGGATTTATGATGAAGCCACAAGGTCATGTGTGATTACTTGTTACTTGTTCATACTCTGAAGATGCAATGGGTTCCATCTCTAGGCCCCTTTTCATTGCCAGGGTCTGCACAGGCATTTTCTGTCTTTGCATATTTGTCGCTAAGCAGTCAAAGTCTGCAATTCTAGAAACAATCCTTTTGTAAACAGATGAGGTCAGACGCTTGGAGCGGACACTGTGCCAGATCTTGTTTGTGCTCTGGTCCCTCGTTTCCATCTACAGTAACTGTGCATCAGAGAGGGTGACGGTCATGCCACAGTAGTAGTTACTCTCATTTTCATTTAAAGCTGTGGTGTAATTAAGTCAAAGTCAACTTTATTGTCATTCAGACTTTTTACAAGTGCACAGCTGAACGAGATTGCGTTTCTCCAAACTCCAGTGTTAAAGCACCAGAAACCAGAGCAGCCGCTGCAATTACTGCGCCGTCGGTTACGCAGAATGGGAGAGAAACATAGATAACATTGGGAGGAGACAAAAAAATATGACCACAGATTATTATCACAAACATGCCACAGTAGTAGTTACTCTCATTTTCATTTAAAGCTGTGGTGTAATTACATGGCTGTGGTGGCAGAGGAAACAGTGGGTGAGGGTCAGTGATTGTAGTGCTGGGCAGGTTGTGGGATTGGTAAGTCAACACTGATCCACAGGGCAGGTCTCCAAACTCTGTTGCAAAGTTATCCACTGGATGTCTGGCTGATGCTTGAAGTAGCTGAACCATTTGACACGTGCTTCCAATAGCAGAGAGGTTCTCTGTAAGGTCATGAGCAAACTGATCACTTGGAAGAGGGGCTGGAATGGGGCAATAGAGGTTAGGAATGATACCATCACATCATCTTTTATATTTCTTCGGAAGTTGAGTTGCTGCGGATGGCTTTAATTTTGACAGCGTCACTGTATTAATAGGTTTTGGGCTTAAACCTAATGCACATGGTGAAATGTGCCAAGTCTGTGGCAGTGAAGTTTTACTAACAGTAGGAGGAACAGATTTGCAGTCTAGCTTAAAAAAATTTGCAAGAGTGTACAGCAGTCCAATTTTATGACTGCAGTGACCCTGACCAGCTTTGCAGTTGCACTTTGACTGTCCAATAAAGGGGCCATCAGATGGAAACTCCACCTGCAATAACAAAAGAAACAAATAGTAAACAAGCTATAAAAAAGTTTTTCATTTGGATACATACTTAAGCTTTATAATGTATAAAAAACAAATGATGCAAGAAGGATATATTTATATAGTCTTGACAGAATACAAACCAAAACGTCTTTATTAAATATAGATCAACATCAAGGAAGTGTTCTCTTTTCAACTAGGCTAATAGTTAATAGTTAGTCAATTAATAATTTTGCTGATCTAGTAAAATATACCTAGATGTGTAAGCTCCTTCCATGATGTGTTAAGTGATAAATGAACTTGAACATGAACACAGTTTTCTAACCTACTACCTGTAAACTGTAAGGGGTGTCATTTTTTCTGAATGACCGAAATGACCTGGGGCCTCTTGTACAAAGACTTGTGTGGATTTCTTACAAAAAATTGCTACAACATTAGCGCTTGTTGTTTATTTACCTTCATCTCTGGGCTGAGAGTCCAGCCCTGCTGTCCTTTCTCTCTTTTAAAAACCTCTTCATATAATCTCTTCCACCTCTATGATCTTCCTCTCCTTTCCTTTTGTCGTTTCTTTTTTGTGCTCCATATTTGTAATGACTGGCCATTTTTATCTGTCAGATATCTAGATCAGATTGGTGTAGTAGGCCTATCAGAAATGTGCCGGACTGTGGGACGTGGGGGTGTAAGCAGTTAAAAGAAAATATATAAATAATTTTTAGTTATTGAAATGATTTTAAGTGCAGAATTCCATTTTAATGAAACAATCCAAGATTATATAAAAAATAATAGTATTTTCTCAACTATAGTGCGCCCCTCAATATAAGTCGCACCTACAAAGTTTTTTTTTATGGTAAATGTTGTATAAGCCGCACCGGGCTATAAGCCGCACCGGGCTATAAACCGCGTATATCTACTGAACTGAATCCATTTATCCGCGCATAAAGACGATACAGATGATATTATCGATTTACGTTTCTATGCCAAGAACTAGACTTTAATTATCCATCACGGCAATTAGCATTATCTATGTCCAAAGCCACACTGGCTCAAGGGTGTTAATTATTTTAAATAAAATACACACTGGCTATACTGAAGTTCACCTCTGACCACATGACTTTGCAGTATTACAGCAGTATTATGTCTAAATATCTAGTTAGGACAAAACTAAAGTGCTCAATGGACTAAGGTATAGTCACTACCTCACAGGATTGAAATGGCTGTTTTGGTTTTTGTGTTTTTTTTTTTGGTGACTTATCTGTGTTGGCCTCACCAAAATCATACTCCCCTTAAAATAACCCTTGTTGAATGTAGAGATATGTGCTTCATATAGAATAGCCTACACATCCAGTTAAGTCACAAAAATTAGAGTTAACCAGACATTTCAGTCCTGTGAGGTTGTGTTGCAGGCCGTCTGATCAAGGCCAACCACAAGCTAGTGGCGCCGCCTGCCCCCTGCTGGGGGCAAGAGCTGTAGAAACAAGAGGACAAACAGCTGAAGGACATGAGTGCAGACCAGACAGAAAGGACCAATCAAAGAGCTGCACGAGGAACCTGCTAGGAGAAGGAATCAGTACACATGCATACATAATACATACATACATAAATGTGTGTGTGTGTGTGTCTTCAGTTCACAGCAATGAATGGCATTAGTATCACATAGGAAAGCACATCATTATGTGCTGTGGATGTTGAGGGAAGAGCCAGTGTGTAAGGAGATTAACTACTGTTGTAATCAACAGGAGCTTGAACATGACATTGTTCAAGAGTTTGAACAGGACATTGTAGTTAATGTGTAGCATTGTATTGTAGCTATACAACATAGCATTTTGAGTCTATTGAATGTCAAGAATGTGATGTCTGCAGGAATGCAACTGTTATTTTTAATGACATGTATTAAACAGCCTTTTCTGTAAGGTTGCTTTTACGAGCCCCACAATAACCATTGATTTGAGTAATTTCAAGTTCACTACAATATCAATCATTTAGTTTCATTTTATTCCTGCACAGAGTAAACACACCAACGTGCTAGATAACACAGATGTTAAAGCGTTAAACTGCTTCAATAATACCTAAGTATAATCATGCTCTGGAGCTCTGTTCACTGAATTCCAAACACGTTCCCATTAAGCTTAGCCAATCAGAATGAGCGCTCCAGATCCTTCACTAACTCCACCAATCATTGTCTTTGCTCTTTGCAGGAGCTGGAGGAGAGCTTCCACATTAGCAGGATGGAGCTGAGCGCCTTTGAATTCAATGTGCTGGTGTCTCTAGAGATGGTCCTCTACCTGCCCGAGAGCAGGTCACGACCCACTACCACCTGAGCCTTCCAGTCCCAGCCAGCCCAGCCAGAGCTGACGCCCCCTTTGAGTGGGTGTGGTTTTGCAGCCCGGACTCAGGGAGGACTTCAGCACAACACTAAGTGCTTGTGGGTAATAATGAACATGTTCTTGCTTTTTGTGTTTGTTTTTGGGACTTATGCGAGGGTAATTAAATGACAGTAATATTAGCTAAAGCATTTAAATCAACTCCAAACACTCCACTTATAAGAGAGATTTCCCACATCCTGTGTGTGTGCTAATGACACTATATGCAAGAGGACGTGCTGATGCTCCTACCTGAGGCTCACCATCTACACCAAAGAGACTGTGACTACTTGGCCGGGGAACAAGGACCTTAAACATTATCTGTAGAACCATCCTGCGCACCACGGACTTGTGCTAACGGGCCGCCCAATGGAGGATGGGTTCCCTTTTGAGTCTTGGTCCTCCCAAGGTTTCTTCCTAATCCCCACCACCATAGGGAGTTTTTCCTTGCCACTGTCGCCTTGGCTTGCTCATTAGGGATCTGGACCCATACGATTGTAAAGCTGCTTTGTGACGTGTGTTGTGAAAGCTATATAAATAAATTTGACTTTGACTTTACAACAAAAATAACTTCTATGTTTAATTTACAGTAGAACTATAATCCACACACTTGTTTGAATGGTGTATTTTTAGGCACACTGACACAGCATATATTATTTACTATAGCTATAAATTATTATACATCTAAGCATTCCTGCTTTTAACCTATTAATGTTGATTATGTGTATTATTTTATGCAATGTATGATTTTTTAAAATAGTTTGTCACTTGTACTATTTGTACTACATCACTGTCCAAGCCAGGCTGCATCAGGTTATTGTAGCAGCCTGGCTGATTTGGTGTTTTGGTTAGAAAAATTGGAAATTGTCATATCACATGTGCTACTCAACTTTGGAATGTTTGGATTAGAATGTTTGGTTGGGAAGGTGGAATGTTTGGATTTCAGTTTCGATGCTGAAAAGCTCAGAACTGGTCGTATGACATTTTGCTCTGTGATTTACAATCCATACAAACCTTACAAATCTTACAAATAAGATCTGATTTACAATCCCAGATCTTTCTATTTTTTCTAGATCTTTCAATTCTTTCTATTTTTCATCTTGAGAATGAGTTTTTTCTCCAGGAGAACTGATCATCCAAGGCCTGGGCAGGAACAGAACCACTTCATAGACACCAGGTTTTACCACTCATGGTGAGAAAAATACATTTTCATATACTGTACATAATTTTATACTTCTATGTAAGACAGTATGTTTAGTTCTTATGAGTATGGATTTCCATAGGCTTATTCATAATAATAAAATAACTGATGACTGTCAAGCTCATTATTTCATGTGTACAGGATAATATAATTAATGGAGCATGGGTTATTTCTTTGATTTCTTTGACTCAGCACAATTTTCATAAATCCCACCATGTGTTAATATTGTCCATGTGGCCATGAAAAAAGCAAATAAAAATAAACATTTTTAAAAAGAAACAGATTTCTAACATGACATAACAAATTCTTAAGCATTCTCTCAACATTCTAATGACATCACATGGCACCATAGCCCTTCTTATAATCACTTGTTCATTGGGAATCACCTACTGAAGGCATTTGAGCCTCACTGTGAGGCTTTGCTGGGTTTCACTTTACCTGCTGTGGGATTTTCAGGTGTGCCCTACAACCCCCAAGAGACAGTGATCCACACGGATCCCTGTGGACCAGCACCCTTCCCTCACGGAAGTACGGCGGGACCCTCAGATGTCGGCCATGATAACATGCCTGTAGAAGGACCATCTATATGGGACATCCACCAGCCCACAGGTCCACTCCATACTGGTACTGTGTAACAATGAAGATTACATGTGTATACAACAAACCAAATAACCATGCATGATAAAGTAGAAAAAAACATTTATTACATTTGTTTGTAAGGTCTGGCAGAGGTGCAGAACCATCAGCTTTCTGCACATGACCTCACCAGTAAAACATCAGTTTTATCAGAAAATAAGACATCACATATTCTTCAACATTGTAATGAATTCACATGGCACTGTAGCCCTTCTTATAGACCTGATGATCTTAACAGTACACGTTCATGCTTCCTCTGTGCCCTGGGTTTTGCATTTAGGCCCTGACATGGAGAGGCAGAGACACCTTGCTTAACCCATCACATCACCCCTGTCCTTCGTCAACTTCACTGGCTTCCCATAAAACAACGCATACACTTCAAGATCCTCCTCTTTACCTACAAGGCCCTCAACAACCTTGCCCCTTCATACCTATCAGATCTCCTGCACCGTCACGCCCCCACCCGCAAACTCCGCTCTGCAGATGCCAACCTCCTCACTCCTACTACCTCCACCAAACACAGGTCCATTGGGGACAGGGCTTTTGCCATTGCTGCCCCCACCCTCTGGAACTCTCTACCCCTGACCATCCGTAACTCTGATTCTCTGCACTCCTTCAAACATAACCTCAAGACCCACCTTTTCCAGTCTGAATATAACACTTAAGTCATTACCCTATCTTTCCGTTTTTGTTTTCTTTCTTTTTTTGTGTGTATGTTTGTACGTGAATTTTTGTGTGAAATTACTGTAAAGCGACTTTGAGTACTAAGAAAAGCGCTATATAAAACAGATTTATTATTATTATTATTATTATTAACCCCATGTTCAAGGCGAGGTTCTGAGGCAGATGGATCCAGTCTACCTCCAGCCTGCTGGTGGGTTCTTCATCGATAACTGTCTTCTTTCATATAGACATTGATAATATATTTTTACTAGACACGCGGACTGTTTTTACAAACATTTGTGAATGAGTCGCTCTCAGGAGCTCAGTGAATTCCAGTGTGGAACTGTGACAATATGCCACCTGTGCAACAAATCCAGTCGTGAAATTTCCTCACTCCTAAACATTCGCTAGTCAGCTGTATTATAAAGAAATGGAAGTGTTTGTGAATAACAGCAACTCACCCATGAAGTGGTAGGACACGTAAACTGATGTAGCAGGGTCAGCTGATACTGAAGTGCATTGTAGGAGTTTCACCTACTAATCCTTTAAAGTAGATATAATTTGCTTTACCTTAATTATCAATCAGTCTCATTAATTTTAGTCTCTTATTCTAATTATACCAGAACCATAATATCTAGTCATCAACTAAAGGCAATTAATGGTTTGGTATCTGAAGGATTTAACTGTGAATTCTTTGGAGGTTTTGGCAACAACCACTTTTGAATGACATCAACACAGACAATTTGGTGAAAATAAATGATACATTTATTTAAAACCAACTATTCTAAAACAGCATCAATAGGGATCAGTATATTTACAATGAAGACTCAGCATCTAGTGTGTGTGTGTGTGTAAAAAGGGGAGGAGAATAAATGTGTGTGTGCGCTTGTGCGCACGTGAGGAGGCGGAGTTGTAGTCTCAGTTCTCCTATAGAGAACAAAGCAACTAAAATGGCGCCAACTTTAAACAGTAGAGCAGCGCGGCTGTATGTTAATGAGCTCAGCTGGTTTATTCCAACATGGTCAGAACAAAGGGTAATGGTGCTGGCTAAATAACTAAAAATAAATGTGGTGTGTCTGAGAATGGGGAAGACTACAAGGTGTCAATTAATCAGATAAATAAAAGATGGTGGCATGCACAGCAAAGAGAACTTTGTATATACAAATCTTGATGAAGACTAAAGAAAGTTGAACACAAAACACTGAGAAGGAAAGTCTGCAGTTCAAGTAACTATGCCCTTTTATAAACTATGCCCAGCGGTAAGAGTCTCACGTGTTGAGGATTTTGGGTAGTGTCGTAGTCCTCCCCGAATTAGGCACATATATGTAATGCTGCAGCCCGGAGCCCTGGTGGGCGTGGGTAAAGGGCGGAGCATGTGTCAATCATGTTCGAATGCAGCCAATCAGATACTAGACTTTCGTTGTCAATCAATTTTTATTAAGCCAATTATCAGCCAGAGATAGCTGTCAATCATTTTTTATTGCAGCCAATCATCTTAACAGATCTGCCAAAAGAAGGCGGAAACTGCACGGAGAAGCTCTTTAAACAGACGTATTTGCCATTCTTGCACAAAAGTAGCTGAATAAAAACAGAAGAGCCATGACTTTAGACATTTTTAAATCAAAGTTTAAAATACTTTATTCTGGAACGGCACTTTAATGTTTTTTTTTCCTTTATTGCACGTATTGCATCATTTACATCATATATATATATATATATATATATATATATATATATATATATGTGTGTGTGTGTGTGTGTGTGTGTGTGTGTGTGTGTGTGTGTGTGTGGCGAGTGTAAATTGTTAGCGGAGGTGTAAATGGACACAAATTAAGTATTAAATCGCAATCGATCGTTGAGGAGCGATTTTGATTGGAGGATCGTGCATTTTTTTTTATTATTATTTTTTTGCTGATGCTGGTCCAGTGTGTCGCGTGCCAGTGATTATGCCTCGGCGTGCCAACGGTGGCCTGCGTGCCATAGGTTGCCGACCCCTGCTGTAGAGCCTTTAAATATTAAAACCATTGTAGAAATTAAGTTCAGATGTGACCAGCAATGGAGCGCAAGTAAAAGAAGGACGCGATCACACAGTCTCATTGAAAATGTAGGAGTTAATGAATAAAGTGCACCAACGCAAAACCCGTAACATAATCCAAATAAAGTTTGAAGACCAGTATTTTTTTATATAATCAGGCATTGCTTTTAATCGTCATAATTACGGAGAGCATACTATCGAATGCTCACCGTGTACATCTTTCGCCAAGAGAAATTCGTGGGCAGAGTTTAATTACATCTTTGCGGGAGTCATTGAGTTGGATTAACTCTGATTTGATCAACTCTGTCCGATAACTCCAACACTCCATCGTCATTTGATTATATCAAAACAATACTAGTCTTCAAACTTTATTTGGATTATGTCGCGGGTTTTGCGTTGGTGCACTTTATTCATTAACTCCTACATTTTCAATGAGACTGTGTGATCGCGACCTTCTTTTACTTTACTTGCTGAGCTAAATTTCTACAATGGTTTTAATATTCAAAGGCTCTACAGCAGGGGTCGACAACCACCGTTGGCACGCCGAGGCATAATCAGTGGCACGCGACACGCTGGACCAGCAACAGCAAAAAAATTAATAATAAAAAATAGAGCACGATCCTCCAATCGAAATCGCTCCTCAACGCTCTGCTCGGCGGAGGCGCTTATACATGGCGATCGATCGCGATATAATACTTAATTTGTGTCCATTTACACCTCCCCTCCGCTAACAATTTACACTCGCCACATATATGATGTACAAATGACGCAATACGTGCAATAAAGAAAAAAAAAACATTAAAGTGCCGTTCCAGAAAAATAAGTGAGAAGTATTTTAAACTTTGATATAAAAATGTCTAAAGTCATGGCTCTTCTAACGTTTTTATTCAGCTACTTTTGTGCAAGAATGGCATATACTTCTGTTTAAAGAGCTTATCCGTGCAGTTTCCGCCTTCTTTTGGCAGATCTGTTAAGATGATTGGCTGCAGTAAAAAATGATTGACAGCTAACTCTGGCTGATAATTGGCTTAATAAAAATTGATTGGCAACGAAAGTCTAGTATCTGATTGGCTGCATTCGAAAATGATTGACACATGCTCTGCCCTTTGCCCACGCCCACCGGGGCTCCGGCCTGCAGCATTACCCTTCTCGAATTAGGAGGGAATTTCCACCACAGGTTCCTCGTTGATAAAAGCGACGTCGTCCAGGTGTGCTGGGAATCGTCCTTCTGGATATGAAGTCCAGGAATGAGAGTCTTGTTCACGGTTTAACAGGGAATTGATCACCTTTGTTTCAGTCCATGTGGCCGCGTCATCAAGCTTGATTGAAGTAGTTCGGTGAATCTGTTGCCGCGGTAACGTTGATCAGTTGCTGGTTAGATTGCACCGGCTCATTAATTAAGTAATACGACCTTCAGCTGTTTGCTGTTAGTCGTATCAAAGTTTGCATGTTCTCAAAGAAAATGAGAGAGAGAGAGAGAGAGAGAGAGAGAGAGAGAGAGAGAGAGAGAGAGAGAGAGAGAGAGAGAGAGAGAAATGGCGGAGCCTCTCTGGTGTCGGTCAAACCAGAGAGAGAGAAATGGCGGAGCCTCTCTTTAATAGGTCTAACCTCGGTGTCGGTCAAACCAGAGAGAGCAAATTGGTGGAGCCTCTCTTAAATAGGTTTAACCTCGGTGTCAGTCAAACCAGAGAGAGAGAGATGGATGGCTGATCAGGGTATTTAAACACCTGGGGCCTCATGTACAAAGACTTGCGTGGATTTCTTACAAAAAATTGGCGTACGTACAAATCCAGAAAATGGCGTACGCATAAAAAAATCCAGATGTATCAAACCGTGCGTACGCCGGAATCCACGCACATTTGTTTTGTACATCCCAATCAACGTGGAATTGAGCGCACACGGTGACACGCCACCCTATAAATATGCAAACTCATTTAAATTTGCCCTGTACCGGAGAAGTTTGCTCTCTGATCTATCACAAACCATGTCTAAATGGTGAAAAAAGAGGAACTTCACCGAATGTGAAAGTAGAGATGCTCCTGAATAAGGTAGGGGTGCGGAAAAAATGTTTGTTTGGCACGTTGTGGCATTATGGCAAAGAGCAAAAGCTCTGAATGGGATAGCATGTGTGAAGCTTTAAATGTTGTGGGGTCAGAATAATGCACACTGGCAGAATAATATAATGCACCTAAAAAATATCAGTGATGCGCTCACTAGCATCAGCGACTCAATAAAAGAATTGGTTAAAATTTGCACTGCGCATTAATTTGTCCTGGCTCTGGGTTCGCTGGGTGCTCCACCACCTCTAACAATGGCACGGCATACCTGTGCACAACATTGTGCAGGACCCCACATGCCCTCACAATACAACACACCTTCTCTGGCCGATACACGAGCATCCCCCGGTCCTGTCCAGGCAGGGTCACCGGCTTTTAAGCTGCCCAATTGCCCTCTCCACGACTGACCAGGTGTGAGAATGGAGAGAATTTTATCTCCGCTCCCGGTCAGTCTGTGGATTATAAAGGGTCATCAGCCACGTCTTGAGCACGTAGCTGCTGTTTCCTAAGTAATTTAACAATTAGCCATGTTTAAAATGAATTATTCTAAGCTGGAAATGTCAAATGCTTTTATTTAAATGCTTAAATTTTGTTGCTTACCAAGAAACCACCCGTCACGCACTCTGCTATATTGTAATCTTATCCCAACCATGCAGTTTGTAAGGATGTACGAATCATTGGGTTGATCTAGGCCAATGTGCCACTATATAAGGCACATTTTTGCATCACAGATTATTTTGTTTATGTTTATGAAATTAAAGTGCTTTCTATTCACATAAGCAAATTCCTCATCAGATGGTGCCTTTATAGAAATGTGTGTGCAGTCGATCGCTCTAATTACATTAGGGAAACCGTCTATCGCTGCAAATTGCGCTTCAATGTTTGCCTGGTCAACCGCTTCATATGGGAATTTTATATACCTAGCTGACATTCAGACGATCCCATCCAAAACAGCTGGCATGGCCCGGCTCAAAGATGACTGGGATATCCCCAACCGGGCTGCTAGTTCTCTTTGAAATGAGCCAGTCGCCAGGAAGCCGAGCGTTGTCGCTGGTAATGCGCAACTCCTCGCGTTTCTCTCTCCAAAACTGGACCCAACTCAACACAAGAGGACAGTTCTTGGAAATCTGAAACGGCTTATAAGCCACTCATCATCATGGGCCAAAAAATCATAATGGTCACGGAAAACGCGCTCTCTGCGAATTTGGCCATTAACAATATCTTATAGTAATGCCAACGCAGCCATCTCCCAAGATCTCCAACGCAACATTTAATGCATGTTTATATAATCTAGGCTAAGTGGAAACACGTTGAATGATTATTTCAGAAAGGCAGTGAAATTGTCTGATTAATTTACTGTTTAATTTTCTGATTAATTTACTTTCTTTTACCCAATATGGGCTTACTACAATGTGTGCATGAAGGATACACACACACACACACACACACACACACACACACACACACACACACACACACACACTAGTGATTACTAGGGGGCTGTGGTGCACACATGCCCACACTCATGGCCTCAGGCCTGGGAATCAAACCCACAATCCTCACAAGACCAGTTCCCCACCGGACCATGACTGCCAAGTGACCATATTTTTATTATGAAACATGGGGACAGTATTTATTAGAAACTGGGGAAGACAAATGAATGAACCAGATGGAAATTTGAATGTATTTCATGTTCCATTCATTATTTTGTGATATGTTTGTGATATGTTTGGTGTAGAGTAGAGCACTTTAGAGTGGGCACCTTGACGGCCCACATACAGTGTGGGTGTACTGTGACACTCGTTATCTGCTAGGCAGTTGTGTTTAGTCTAAGGTGATAATGCTTTGAATCATTGTTATACCAGCATAGTATAATACTGATAATACAAGTATATGGATTACAGATATCATTTTTCACTATTTTAGTAAACCCCCAAATCATTAATTCTATCATAGAATATCAACGTAAGTCAGGCCCTAGAGTCAGTTAAGCTGCTCGGGGCCATCGGGCACAACCCAGCCAGGCGCCAGGTCGTCCCAGTTATCTTCATTAAACATCCACTTCAAGGAGTCTGCTACATCAGGCTCCTTGTCATGCAAGGCCATCTGAAAATGCTGACGCATAAGGCCAGTGAGCCACGACGAACAGCAAGACAAAATACAAGGCAATAAACACAACAACAGTAAAATTATTATTACAATTGGTAAAATCATAGTTAACATCCAATGTCCCCATGGGCCTAGCCATAAAGTAATCCACTCAAACCAAGAATCATCGGCCTCTACTGGTTCTTGAACCTCGGCCTTCATGTGATTAAATCAGTAATATTATCGTAGTAATCTGGAATGCTGAAACAACATGAAACATTGATTTTCTTACACACACCTCCTTCCTTTGCAAGGAGGAGATCTAAAGCTAATCTATTCTGGACCACTACCTGTCTAATTTCTTTTACCTCTTTGTTGAATAGCTCCAGGGCAGTCTCGGTACGAGAAGCCAGAGTCAGAACTTGCCATGAAAGCAGGGTTGCAATTACTTACTTTCTGAGGTGTATGCAAACATACTATCGGTGCCTGCACTCTTTTATCGAAAGTTGTTGACTGGGGGGAGAGGGGGCAAACGAAAATTGCTGGGGGGGGGGGGGGGGGGGGGGGGGGGGGCGGGCGGGCAACATAAGATGGACACAAGTTAAGTATTATATCTCACAGTAGCGAACCGTGACCTTTAAACCTGGGCCCGCTACCCCCCCCCCCCCTCCCCCCCGAAATTTTTTTTTTCCTTTCTTAATAAACTAAATAAAGAAAAACTGAGACGACAGTACAGCTTTAAAAACGCAATAAACAATAATATCTGTACTAGATAACATCTTAAGCAAAATAAGTTTCCAAACAAAATAAGGTTCACAGCTCCGTGGTTCTCGGAAGCGGAATATGTAAACAACGCGCACGAGGACGTCAAAGGGATGAATCGAAACTAGCTAGCGATGGTGCTAACGACAGCTAGCGTCGCCACAGCGGGCGGAAATTATCATACAGTTAAGCCCGCCCACTAAGAGAGAAGATATGATTGGTCAATTTTGCTGTCATTTGAAACTGGTATTGCGCTGAATTATAACTGCCAGGCCCTCTGTAAACGAACAGCGGGCATCACAGTCCTGATAGGGGGAGACACAGGCTCACAGGCTTCCACTTAACCCCTCACCTTCCAACACAGATTGAATAGACACGGGTGAATATTTTATTTGCTTATATTTTTGTAATTGTTTAGATGTCGAATGTCAAACTGTAAGTAGATAAAATAAAATTGGATAATTATATATATAATGCTTTAAGAATATTTTAGGCCCTCTGAGAGGGCGTAGAGGGCCCTGACGGTTCCCCACTGATATCTCATCGATTTGGTGCCCCCTCTAGTGCAGCGCCCCTATGCGATGCATACGCTGCATACCCCCTTTTTGCGCCACTGCATCCAATGCCACAGCATCCAATGCCACAGCAACCGCTGGAGTAGTCCAGGGGTCTGCCAGCGTGTAACCTTTAAACTTAGCAGGGATCCCCTCCAGTGAGGCTTCCCGTGGGACACGATTTGGTATGGTATAAATTGACACTGGGGGAGTAAGGAAAACCGGAGTACAACACCCTCCCCAGGCGAACTAAAAACTGACCCCTGTTGTATGATTTCTTTTCCCAGGCAGAGCAGAATAGGTTTTCTCTCCGCATGCCCACATCATCGCCCCTTCTGTTACTGGGTTTACGATGCCATTACAGGAGGTGAAACTCCATTTTGCAGAGAAGTTATTTAGCCTAATGGTCCATGTTGATCCATCTCTGGCTGTTACTACCAGATCAATCTGGCACTTGGTGTGCCCTATCCAAGGATCGCCTTTCAAGGCCCCTTCTGAGCAGAGGCACCACTCTCCCTCAACAGGGGTGGTGTCAAATGTCATGTTGCGAATGCCGGCTCGTGACACCTCATCATTCACAGTTGTCTTTTCTATGATTTATACTTGCAACATCTTTACCTACCCAAGCCGGAACCTTACCACTGTTAATGATAGTGACATGTTGTAAAATTGACCTGTTAACCTGTCAATTTCGCATATGGGCCTGTTAATTAACATTGTAGCCATTTCATAAGTGATCGGTGTTGGTGTCCACGGCACGTGGAAAGGATGGCAAACCAGACAGGGCTGGTTTGGTTTCACTGCAGCCGCAGTGACAATGGACATTGCACATGCTGTGTTTACCTCACACCTCTCCTTCGGTGTGGGGGAGAAAACATTTGACCCTCCTGTTGAGAAAAACAACATGTACAAAAACAACAGCATAACATTCATTCTGGCGGCCTCTCTGAAGCCTTTTTGCAGTGGGTGTGATGTGTCCACGTCAGTGTTGCGAATAACACCGTTTAAAATAACGGCGTTAGGTAACGGCGTCATTTTGTCAGTAACGGGATAATATAATTAATTACTTTTTCTGTCGTTACAACGCCATTGACATTACTGGTCATTAAAAGCGGTGCGTTACTATATGTTGATATACTAACAGTAATGCGAGCGGACCGCTGCCCAGGCTAGTGAGGAGTAACAGATCTCGATAGGTCACAGTTCTCGGTGTAACACCTGCTTAACTTAACAAATCAGTAAGCGATTGGCTAAGGCAGCGTTATGGTAGCCAATCAGAGCCAGTGTTTTTACACGCGCGCCAAAGCACACCAGTGACATGACACAAACCGAGAAGAGGCAGAAATGGCGAGTCAGGAGTAAGCCGAAGAAAATATATAAACATTATTTAAGAAAATACAAGTTCCTGAATGTCTACCAGGAAAATAGATATTTGATTCATTTAATTAAGAATAGAGGTTTTATTGTTAAGTTTACTTCTGTTGTGAACAAACCAGTTGTCTCAGGTTGAGAGAATTTAATTTAATTTGATAGATGTAAATGCACTTTATATAGTGTAACTGTTTACTTTTGCTTTTTTTTTCTTTTTTTTCTTTTTTTACAAAGATTTGGGATTTTAAAGGATTTTGTCCTGCACTGGTCTGTGGATGTGCAATAAACATCAAAACACCTTTTTGATCTACTCATTTCAACTGACTGTGAAAACTGCTTTTTCAAAAAAATCCTTATTCATTGGCATAACTTTTCTTTTAACTGTAACGCAAATAGTTACTTTCCCTGGTAACGAGTTACTTTTATTATAGAGTAATTCAGTTACTAACTCAGTTACTTTTTTGAACAAGTAGTGAGTAACTATAACTAATTACTTTTTAAAAGTAACGTTCCCAACACTGGTCCATGTGGCTCAGCCGCTGGTCTTCACAGCTGTGTTGGTTGTTAGCAGCACTTGGAATGGTCCCAGCCACCTGGGTTGGTTCCACCTCCGTTGGCGGAAGTCTTTGAACAGCACCCAGTCTCCCGGCTGGAACTCGTGCTCTGACACCTCAGGCAGCACCACCTTCACCTGCTTAGACACATCAGAAAGAGACTTGTGCAGAATCACACAGTACTGCAGCAGTGGCTCATTTATCAAGTGTGTGACCCAGTCGGGCGGCCCAACCCCCATGTTTGGAGGCCTTCCAAACACAATCTCAAAGACTGATAAGCCTGTACAAGCTTGGGGCCTAGTGCGGCTCTGAGGCAGGCATTTCACCCAGTTCAAAGCCGTTTCCAGAGTTAGTTTAGAAAGCCCCCCCTTAATTGTGCCATTGGCTCTCTCCACTGCTCCTGCGCTAGCAGGGTCTATTCTCATGTCTATTCCCAGGTACTTGGTTAATTCTTTTAACCCTTTGTGTACGAAAGGAGTGCCATTGTCACTTGACACCCTCCTGGGTAACCCCCATCGTGGGATTATTTCCCTCAGTAGCATCTTCGCTACTGTTTCTGAGGCCTCCATCCACTTGCTAACACACACACACACACACACACACACACACACACACACACACACACACACACACACACACACACACACACAAGCATGTACTTCTTCCCTTCAGCAGGTGTTAGTTCAACAAAATCAATTTGCCAGTGTTGAAACGGTTCGGTGGGAGGCGGGTGTCCGGCAGGTGCATGTTTTGTTCGGTTATCCCCTTGTGGTGTGTTTTGTGCACAAACCAGACATCGTAAACAAAAATTTTGGGTGAGTGAGGTTATTCCTGGTGCATGCCAATGTCTTGTTATCAGTGATACAATCCCTCTCTTGCACATGTGGGCTCTCCCATGTGAAATTTCAATCAGGCCTCTCATGTAGGCTGTAGGGAGACACGGCATACCTGTCTCTGTGTGTATCCAGACTCCCCCCACTGTTTTGCACCCTCCCTTTGCCCACTTTTGTTTCTCTTTCACTGTGGCTTGTGTTTGAATTGCTCTGGTTGTGAGAGGTGTGTCTTCAGCATTGCTGTGATCTGCTACCATCATTTGTGTGTGTGGAGACTGTGAGGCTGTGTGTTGAGCTGTAGCATCAGCAAGGGCATTGCCCCTTGCTACTGTGTCGCCTGTTCTGGTGTGTGCGGCACATTTAATGATTGCAATTTGTGATAGCAGTTGCACGGCCTCCAACAGTTCTGAGACCAATTGGTGGTTTTTAATCTTTGACCTTGAGCTGGTCAGGACCTGCCTGTGCTTCCAAATGGCTCCAAAATCATGCACTACCCCCCATGCATACCTGGAATCGGTCCAGATGTTTACAGTTTGTCCCTCAGCTAGCCGACACGCTCTAGTGAGGGCTATCAGTTCAGCTGCTTGTGCTGAGTAGTGAGAGGGGAGCGATTTTATTTCCAAAACCCCTGTGTGTGTGACTACAGCATAGGCCACTCTATTAGTGCCTTGCTTGTCTCTCTTAGCAAAGCCGTCAACAAACATTTCTAACTCAGCATTGTGCAGAGGCTCCTCTTTAAGATCTATATGTGGTGTCACAGCTGTTTCATGAGGCTCTCCCTCATGAAGGAGAGTGGATGGGTTCAGAATTGTACACCGTTTCACAGTAATGTTTGGCATGTCCAGTAATGGCGTATGATATATTAACCACCTCTGTGTGGATAAATGTGCTACTATCTGGTCCTGTAAAATTTGAGAAACGGCATGAGGGACCAGGAGAGTGAGTTCAGCATACACCACAATGTCTCTAGATGCTACCAGGTCCTTTTTCTGCAACAGCTATCACGCGCACGCAAAGGGGCAGCCCCGCTGCCACAGGATGTAGTTTTCCTGAAAAGTAGGCTACAGGCCTCTGCCTGTCACCGTGAGCTTGAGTCAAAACGCTTGTCATGTATGCTCCTTTTACATCAACTGTCTGTTCAAATGGCTTTTGGGGGTCTGGTATCCCCAGAGCAGGCATTACCTGAAGTAAGTGATTCAAATGCTGAATGGGCCTTCTCAGTTCATTTCAACCTAGTTGAATTAGACTCTTTTGTGGGCAAAATCTGTCTCAGTGGGCCCTCGTGTTCAGCATACGACGGGATGAACGCGTGCCTTTCTTCTTGACCTTACCAAATTGGGTTATAGAGAGTCCCTTTACACAGCCTGCTTTTAGCAAACTGCAGACACTAAGTGTATTGGAAAGAGCATACAAGCCCTTTCACATACATTCTTGATATTAAGCAACTTGATTAATAGTGCAATGTAAGCAAAACATATAGTGATATTAGAAATTTTATTAATACTTTATGACTAGTCAAATTATATATGGATTATGATAAGCTGTTTGATTTAATACTGTAATGTAAACAAACTATGAAGGGATTAAAATATAATTCTCAACAAAAATTAGGACACTTTGCAAGAGATTGTCCTGGGAATGAAGAAAATGCTGAGGGGGGAAACAGAAACAGCAGAGATTGACGGGCAGCGGAGAGGCTGGACGGTGCAGGACCACTGGAAGACGACAAAAGGAAAGTAACTGGTTTACATTCTCATTTAAATTATCAATGCTTGCAGAAGATTAGTGAACGGCCACAGGGCCTGCCTAAAATAACATTGACTGTAAACGGCACTAAAATAAAGTTTTTGGTTGATAGCGGTGCGACCCATTCAGTTATTAAAAAAGGGATTGTTAAATGTGATTTTAATTCAGGAAAAGGAATAATTGTTGTGGGGGTAGGAGGTAGCCCTATTGAAGAAAAAGTGTCTGAACCTCTCCGATATAAATTAAATGATATCATATTTGATCATAAATTTCTGATTTCAACATGTCCATTAAATTTAATGTGTTGTGATCTAATGTGTAAATTGTGGTGTAACATCAGTAGCAGGCCTGAGGGGTTGTTTGTAGAATGGGAGCCAGCTATGTTGGGGGTTCAGTTATCAGCAGGAGTTCCACTGTATGCTTATGAGCTGCAGAGTGCAGGGGGTGATTGTTGGGGGCACTTCATGCATGAAGTGCGTAGTTTGTTGCCAGGTGATCTAATGTTGAGACCGCAGGGGTCACTGCACTGCACGCTGCATGTGAGTGAGGGCCCCGATAGAGGTTTTGAGGATAAAGTTGATGTTGGAAAACATGATTGCTTGGTTGTCACTGCTATTGTGTGGGATTGCGTGTGGGCTGCGGCAATGGTGCAAACCACAACGAAACAGGAAGACCTGTTCTCATTTCCTCGATCTAAACCACACGTGTCACTAGCAAGCGTGTGCTTGCCAGGCGATGGAGTGTACCCGCCAGGCGATGGAATGAATCAGCCGGACGATGGCAAGTGCCACTTTCTCAACACCACCACGACCACCACCACCACCGCCACCACCATCACCATCACCACCACCATCACCATCACCACCACCACCACCATCACCACCACCACCGCCACCATCACCGCCACCGCCACCACCACCACCATCACCACTACCGCCACCACCACCATCACCACCACCACCACCACCACCACCACCATCACCACCACCACCACCATCACCACCACCACCACTGCCACCACCACCATCAACACCACCATCACCATCACCACCATCACCATCAGCACCACCACCATCACCATCACCACCACCATCACCGCCACCATCACCATCACCATCACCGCCAACACCACCATCACCACCACCGCCACCACCACCATCACCACCACCATCACCATCACCACCACCACCGCCACCATCACCACCACCATCACCACCACCACCACCACCATCACCGCCACTGCCAACATCACCACCACCATCACCACCACCACCACCACCACCACCATCACCACCATCGCCACCACCACCATCACCACCACCACCACCACCACCACCACCATCACCACCACCACCACCATCACCACCACCACCACCGCCACCACCACCATCACCACCACCATCACCACCACCACCACCACCACCACCACCACCATCACCGCCACCATCACCACCACCACCACCACCACCACCACCACCACCGCCACCGCCACCATCACCGCCACCATCACCGCCACCACCACCATCACCACCACCACCATCACCACCACCACCACCACCATCACCACCACCACCACCACCACCATCACCACCACCACCACCACCATCACCACCACCACCACCACCACCATCACCACCACCACCATCAGAAGAATCCTTTTTATATCTAAAAGGTATAGACATTGAAGAGAGTTTGATGGAGGACACCAACATTTTCCTTACTGAATCATCATTTTATATTTTTCACTCTTTATGAGTTTTGGCAGACTTGCTCTTTTTCATTTTTCCACCCATACCTATTGAGCACAATTCGAAGGGAACAGCAGAGGACAGAACAAGTCCTCTTCCACTTCCAAATGGACAGAAGAATCCTTTTCATATATAAAAGGTATAGACATTGAAGAGAGTTTGATGCAGGACACCAACATTGTCCTTACTGAATCATGACTGATGCAATGACATTTTATATTTGTCACTCTTTATGAGTTTTGGCTGACTTGCTCTTTTTCATTTTTCCACCCAAACCTATTGAGCACAACTCGAACGGAACAGCAGAGGACAGAACAAGTCCTCTTCCACTTCCAAATGGACAGAAGAATCTTTTTCATATCTAAAAGGTATAGACATTGAAGAGAGTTTGATGCAGGACACCAACATTGTCCTTACTGAATAATGATTGATGCAATGACATTTTATATTGTTCACTTTTTATGAGTTTTGGCTGACTTGCTCTTTTTCATTTTTCCACCCATACCTATTGAGCACAACTCGAACGGAACAGCAGAGGACAGAACAAGTCCTCTTCCACTTCCAAATGGACAGAAGAATCCTTTTTATATCTAAAAGGTATAGACATTGAAGAGAGTTTGATGCAGGTCACCAACATTGTCCTTACTGAATCATGACTGATGCAATGACATTTTATATTTTTCACTCTTTATGAGTTTTGGCTGACTTGCTCTTTTTCATTTTTCCACCCATACCTATTGAGCACAATTCGAAGGGAACAGCAGAGGACAGAACAAGTCCTCTTCCACTTTCAAATGGACAGAAGAATCCTTTTTATATCTAAAAAGTATAGACATTGAAGAGAGTTTGATGCAGGACACCAACATTGTCCTTACTGAATCATGACTGATGCAATGACATTTTATATTTTTCACTCTTTATGAGTTTTGGCTGACTTGCTCTTTTTCATTTTTCCACCCATACCTATTGAGCACAACTCGAACAGAACAGTAGAGGACAGAACAAGTCCTCTTCCACTTCCAAATGGACAGAAGAATCCTTTTCATATATAAAAGGTATAGACATTGAAGAGAGTTTGATGCAGGACACCAACATTGTCCTTACTGAATCATGACTGATGCAATGACATTTTATATTTGTCACTCTTTATGAGTTTTGGCTGACTTGCTCTTTTTCATTTTTCCACCCAAACCTATTGAGCACAACTCGAACGGAACAGCAGAGGACAGAACAAGTCCTCTTCCACTTCCAAATGGACAGAAGAATCTTTTTCATATCTAAAAGGTATAGACATTGAAGAGAGTTTGATGAAGGACACCAACATTGTCCTTACTGAATAATGATTGATGCAATGACATTTTATATTGTTCACTTTTTATGAGTTTTGGCTGACTTGCTCTTTTTCATTTTTCCACCCATACCTATTGAGCACAACTCGAAAAGGAACAGCAGAGGACAGAACAAGTCCTCTTCCACTTCCAAATGGACAGAAGAATCCTTTTTATATCTAAAAGGTATAGACATTGAAGAGAGTTTGATGCAGGTCACCAACATTGTCCTTACTGAATCATGACTGATGCAATGACATTTTATATTTTTCACTCTTTATGAGTTTTGGCTGACTTGCTCTTTTTCATTTTTCCACCCATACCTATTGAGCACAACTCGAACGGAACAGCAGAGGACAGAACAAGTCCTCTTCCACTTCCAAATGGACAGAAGAATCCTTTTTATATCTAAAAGGTATAGACATTGAAGAGAGTTTGATGCAGGTCACCAACATTGTCCTTACTGAATCATGACTGATGCAATGACATTTTATATTTGTCACTCTTTATGAGTTTTGGCTGACTTGCTCTTTTTCATTTTTCCACCCATACCTATTGAGCACAACTCGAACGGAACAGCAGAGGACAGAACAAGTCCTCTTCCACTTCCAAATGGACAGAAGAATCTTTTTCATATCTAAAAGGTATAGACATTGAAGAGAGTTTGATGCAGGTCACCAACATTGTCCTTACTGAATAATGATTGATGCAATGACATTTTATATTGTTCACTTTTTATGAGTTTTGGCTGACTTGCTCTTTTTCATTTTTCCACCCATACCTATTGAGCACAACTCGAACGGAACAGCAGAGGACAGAACAAGTCCTCTTCCACTTCCAAATGGACAGAAGAATCCTTTTTATATCTAAAAGGTATAGACATTGAAGAGAGTTTGATGCAGGTCACCAACATTGTCCTTACTGAATCATGACTGATGCAATGACATTTTATATTTTTCACTCTTTATGAGTTTTGGCTGACTTGCTCTTTTTCATTTTTCCACCCATACCTATTGAGCACAACTCGAACGGAACAGCAGAGGACAGAACAAGTCCTCTTCCACTTCCAAATGGACAGAAGAATCCTTTTTATATCTAAAAGGTATAGACATTGAAGAGAGTTTGATGCAGGTCACCAACATTGTCCTTACTGAATCATGACTGATGCAATGACATTTTATATTTGTCACTCTTTATGAGTTTTGGCTGACTTGCTCTTTTTCATTTTTCCACCCATACCTATTGAGCACAACTCGAACGGAACAGCAGAGGACAGAACAAGTCCTCTTCCACTTCCAAATGGACAGAAGAATCTTTTTCATATCTAAAAGGTATAGACATTGAAGAGAGTTTGATGCAGGTCACCAACATTGTCCTTACTGAATAATGATTGATGCAATGACATTTTATATTGTTCACTTTTTATGAGTTTTGGCTGACTTGCTCTTTTTCATTTTTCCACCCATACCTATTGAGCACAACTCGAACGGAACAGCAGAGGACAGAACAAGTCCTCTTCCACTTCCAAATGGACAGAAGAATCCTTTTTATATCTAAAAGGTATAGACATTGAAGAGAGTTTGATGCAGGTCACCAACATTGTCCTTACTGAATCATGACTGATGCAATGACATTTTATATTTTTCACTCTTTATGAGTTTTGGCTGACTTGCTCTTTTTCATTTTTCCACCCATACCTATTGAGCACAACTCGAACGGAACAGCAAAGGACAGAACAAGTCCTCTTCCACTTCCAAATGGACAGAAGAATCCTTTTTATATCTAAAAGGTATAGACATTGAAGAGAGTTTGATGCAGGTCACCAACATTGTCCTTACTGAATCATGACTGATGCAATGACATTTTATATTTTTCACTCTTTATGAGTTTTGGCTGACTTGCTCTTTTTCATTTTTCCACCCATACCTATTGAGCACAACTCGAACGGAACAGCAAAGGACAGAACAAGTCCTCTTCCACTTCCAAATGGACAGAAGAATCCTTTTTATATCTAAAAGGTATAGACATTGAAGAGAGTTTGATGCAGGTCACCAACATTATCCTTACTGAATCATGACTGATGCAATGACATTTTATATTTTTCACTCTTTATGAGTTTTGGCTGACTTGCTCTTTTTCATTTTTCCACCCATACCTATTGAGCACAACTCGAACGGAACAGCAGAGGACAGAACAAGTCCTCTTCCACTTCCAAATGGACAGAAGAATCCTTTTCATATCTAAAAGGTATAGACATTGAAGAGAGTTTGATGCAGGACACCAACATTGTCCTTACTGAATAGTGATTGATGCAATGACATTTTATATTGTTCACTTTTTATGAGTTTTGGCTGACTTGCTCTTTTTCATTTTTCCACCCGTACCTTTTGAGCACAACTCGAAGGGAACAGCAGAGGACAGAACAAGTCCTCTTCCACTTCCAAATGGACAGAAGAATACTTTTCATATCTAAAAGGTATAGACATTGAAGAGAGTTTGATGCAGGACACCAACATTGTCCTTACTGAATAATGATTGATGCAATGATATTTTATATTGTTCACTTTTTATGAGTTTTGGCTGACTTGCTCTTTTTCATTTTTCCACCCATACCTTTTGAGCACAATTCGAAGGGAACAGCAGAGGACAGAACAAGTCCTCTTCCACTTCCAAATGGACAGAAGAATCCTTTTTATATCTAAAAGGTATAGACATTGAAGAGAGTTTGATGCAGGACACCAACATTGTCCTTACTGAATCATGACTGATGCAATGACATTTTATATTGTTCACTTTTTATGAGTTTTGGCTGACTTGCTCTTTTTCATTTTTCCACCCATACCTATTGAGCACAACTTGAACGGAACAGCAGAGGACAGAACAAGTCCTCTTCCACTTCCAAATGGACAGAAGAATCCTTTTCATATATAAAAGGTATAGACATTGAAGAGAGTTTGATGCAGGACACCAACATTGTCCTTACTGAATAGTGATTGATGCAATGACATTTTATATTGTTCACTTTTTATGAGTTTTGGCTGACTTGCTCTTTTTTATTTTTCCACCCATACCTTTTGAGCACAACTCGAAGGGAACAGCAGAGGACAGAACAAGTCCTCTTCCACTTCCAAATGGACAGAAGAATCCTTTTTATATCTAAAAGGTATAGACATTGAAGAGAGTTTGATGCAGGACACCAACATTGTCCTTACTGAATCATGACTGATGCAATGACATTTTATATTTTTCACTCTTTGAGTTTTGGCTGACTTGCTCTTTTTCATTTTTCCACCCATACCTTTTGAGCACAACTCGAAGGGAACAGCAGAGGACAGAACAAGTCCTCTTCCACTTCCAAATGGACAGAAGAATACTTTTCATATCTAAAAGGTATAGACATTGAAGAGAGTTTGATGCAGGACACCAACATTGTCCTTACTGAATAATGATTGATGCAATGACATTTTATATTGTTCACTTTTTATGAGTTTTGGCTGACTTGCTCTTTTTCATTTTTCCACCCATACCTTTTGAGCACAATTCGAAGGGAACATCAGAGGACAGAACAAGTCCTCTTCCACTTCCAAATGGACAGAAGAATCCTTTTTATATCTAAAAGGTATAGACATTGAAGAGAGTTTGATGCAGGACACCAACATTGTCCTTACTGAATCATGACTGATGCAATGACATTTTATATTTGTCACTATTTATGAGTTTTGGCTGACTTGCTCTTTTTCATTTTTCCACCCAAACCTATTGAGCACAACTCGAATGGAACAGCAGAGGACAGAACAAGTCCTCTTCCACTTCCAAATGGACAGAAGAATCTTTTTCATATCTAAAAGGTATAGACATTGAAGAGAGTTTGATGCAGGACACCAACATTGTCCTTACTGAATAATGATTGATGCAATGACATTTTATATTGTTCACTTTTTATGAGTTTTGGCTGACTTGCTCTTTTTCATTTTTCCACCCATACCTATTGAGCACAACTCGAACGGAACAGCAGAGGACAGAACAAGTCCTCTTCCACTTCCAAATGGACAGAAGAATCCTTTTCATATATAAAAGGTATAGACATTGAAGAGAGTTTGATGCAGGACACCAACATTGTCCTTACTGAATCATGACTGATGCAATGACATTTTATATTTGTCACTCTTTATGAGTTTTGGCTGACTTCCTCTTTTTCATTTTTCCACCCATACCTATTGAGCACAACTTGAACGGAACAGCAGAGGACAGAACAAGTCCTCTTCCACTTCCAAATGGACAGAAGAATCTTTTTCATATCTAAAAGGTATAGACATTGAAGAGAGTTTGATGCAGGACACCAACATTGTCCTTACTGAATAATGACTGATGCAATGACATTTTATATTGTTCACTTTTTATGAGTTTTGGCTGACTTGCTCTTTTTCATTTTTCCACCCAAACCTATTGAGCACAACTCGAACGGAACAGCAGAGGATAGAACAAGTCCTCTTCCACTTCCAAATGGACAGAAGAATCTTTTTCATATCTAAAAGGTATAGACATTGAAGAGAGTTTGATGCAGGACACCAACATTGTCCTTACTGAATAATGATTGATGCAATGACATTTTATATTGTTCACTTTTTATGAGTTTTGGCTGACTTGCTCTTTTTCATTTTTCCACCCATACCTATTGAGCACAACTCGAACGGAACAGCAGAGGACAGAACAAGTCATCTTCCACTTCCAAATGGACAGAAGAATCCTTTTTATATCTAAAAGGTATAGACATTGAAGAGAGTTTGATGCAGGTCACCAACATTGTCCTTACTGAATCATGACTGATGCAATGACATTTTATATTTTTCACTCTTTATGAGTTTTGGCTGACTTGCTCTTTTTCATTTTTCCACCCATACCTATTGAGCACAACTCGAACGGAACAGCAAAGGACAGAACAAGTCCTCTTCCACTTCCAAATGGACAGAAGAATCCTTTTTATATCTAAAAGGTATAGACATTGAAGAGAGTTTGATGCAGGTCACCAACATTATCCTTACTGAATCATGACTGATGCAATGACATTTTATATTTTTCACTCTTTATGAGTTTTGGCTGACTTGCTCTTTTTCATTTTTCCACCCATACCTATTGAGCACAACTCGAACGGAACAGCAGAGGACAGAACAAGTCCTCTTCCACTTCCAAATGGACAGAAGAATCCTTTTCATATCTAAAAGGTATAGACATTGAAGAGAGTTTGATGCAGGACACCAACATTGTCCTTACTGAATAGTGATTGATGCAATGACATTTTATATTGTTCACTTTTTATGAGTTTTGGCTGACTTGCTCTTTTTCATTTTTCCACCCGTACCTTTTGAGCACAACTCGAAGGGAACAGCAGAGGACAGAACAAGTCCTCTTCCACTTCCAAATGGACAGAAGAATACTTTTCATATCTAAAAGGTATAGACATTGAAGAGAGTTTGATGCAGGACACCAACATTGTCCTTACTGAATAATGATTGATGCAATGATATTTTATATTGTTCACTTTTTATGAGTTTTGGCTGACTTGCTCTTTTTCATTTTTCCACCCATACCTTTTGAGCACAATTCGAAGGGAACAGCAGAGGACAGAACAAGTCCTCTTCCACTTCCAAATGGACAGAAGAATCCTTTTCATATCTAAAAGGTATAGACATTGAAGAGAGTTTGATGCAGGACACCAACATTGTCCTTACTGAATAGTGATTGATGCAATGACATTTTATATTGTTCACTTTTTATGAGTTTTGGCTGACTTGCTCTTTTTCATTTTTCCACCCATACCTTTTGAGCACAACTCGAAGGGAACAGCAGAGGACAGAACAAGTCCTCTTCCACTTCCAAATGGACAGAAGAATACTTTTCATATCTAAAAGGTATAGACATTGAAGAGAGTTTGATGCAGGACACCAACATTGTCCTTACTGAATAATGATTGATGCAATGACATTTTATATTGTTCACTTTTTATGAGTTTTGGCTGACTTGCTCTTTTTCATTTTTCCACCCATACCTATTGAGCACAATTCGAAGGGAACAGCAGAGGACAGAACAAGTCCTCTTCCACTTCCAAATGGACAGAAGAATCCTTTTTATATCTAAAAAGTATAGACATTGAAGAGAGTTTGATGCAGGACACCAACATTGTCCTTACTGAATCATGACTGATGCAATGACATTTTTTATTTTTCACTCTTTATGAGTTTTGGCTGACTTGCTCTTTTTCATTTTTCCACCCATACCTATTGAGCACAACTCGAACGGAACAGCAGAGGACAGAACAAGTCCTCTTCCACTTCCAAATGGACAGAAGAATCCTTTTCATATATAAAAGGTATAGACATTGAAGAGAGTTTGATGCAGGACACCAACATTGTCCTTACTGAATCATGACTGATGCAATGACATTTTATATTTGTCACTCTTTATGAGTTTTGGCTGACTTGCTCTTTTTCATTTTTCCACCCAAACCTATTGAGCACAACTCGAACGGAACAGCAGAGGATAGAACAAGTCCTCTTCCACTTCCAAATGGACAGAAGAATCTTTTTCATATCTAAAAGGTATAGACATTGAAGAGAGTTTGATGCAGGACACCAACATTGTCCTTACTGAATAATGATTGATGCAATGACATTTTATATTGTTCACTTTTTATGAGTTTTGGCTGACTTGCTCTTTTTCATTTTTCCACCCATACCTATTGAGCACAACTCGAACGGAACAGCAGAGGACAGAACAAGTCATCTTCCACTTCCAAATGGACAGAAGAATCCTTTTTATATCTAAAAGGTATAGACATTGAAGAGAGTTTGATGCAGGTCACCAACATTGTCCTTACTGAATCATGACTGATGCAATGACATTTTATATTTTTCACTCTTTATGAGTTTTGGCTGACTTGCTCTTTTTCATTTTTCCACCCATACCTATTGAGCACAACTCGAACGGAACAGCAAAGGACAGAACAAGTCCTCTTCCACTTCCAAATGGACAGAAGAATCCTTTTTATATCTAAAAGGTATAGACATTGAAGAGAGTTTGATGCAGGTCACCAACATTATCCTTACTGAATCATGACTGATGCAATGACATTTTATATTTTTCACTCTTTATGAGTTTTGGCTGACTTGCTCTTTTTCATTTTTCCACCCATACCTATTGAGCACAACTCGAACGGAACAGCAGAGGACAGAACAAGTCCTCTTCCACTTCCAAATGGACAGAAGAATCCTTTTCATATCTAAAAGGTATAGACATTGAAGAGAGTTTGATGCAGGACACCAACATTGTCCTTACTGAATAGTGATTGATGCAATGACATTTTATATTGTTCACTTTTTATGAGTTTTGGCTGACTTGCTCTTTTTCATTTTTCCACCCGTACCTTTTGAGCACAACTCGAAGGGAACAGCAGAGGACAGAACAAGTCCTCTTCCACTTCCAAATGGACAGAAGAATACTTTTCATATCTAAAAGGTATAGACATTGAAGAGAGTTTGATGCAGGACACCAACATTGTCCTTACTGAATAATGATTGATGCAATGATATTTTATATTGTTCACTTTTTATGAGTTTTGGCTGACTTGCTCTTTTTCATTTTTCCACCCATACCTTTTGAGCACAATTCGAAGGGAACAGCAGAGGACAGAACAAGTCCTCTTCCACTTCCAAATGGACAGAAGAATCCTTTTTATATCTAAAAGGTATAGACATTGAAGAGAGTTTGATGCAGGAAACCAACATTGTCCTTACTGAATCATGACTGATGCAATGACATTTTATATTGTTCACTTTTTATGAGTTTTGGCTGACTTGCTCTTTTTCATTTTTCCACCCATACCTATTGAGCACAACTTGAACGGAACAGCAGAGGACAGAACAAGTCCTCTTCCACTTCCAAATGGACAGAAGAATCCTTTTCATATATAAAAGGTATAGACATTGAAGAGAGTTTGATGCAGGACACCAACATTGTCCTTACTGAATAGTGATTGATGCAATGACATTTTATATTGTTCACTTTTTATGAGTTTTGGCTGACTTGCTTTTTTTTATTTTTCCACCCATACCTTTTGAGCACAACTCGAAGGGAACAGCAGAGGACAGAACAAGTCCTCTTCCACTTCCAAATGGACAGAAGAATCCTTTTTATATCTAAAAGGTATAGACATTGAAGAGAGTTTGATGCAGGACACCAACATTGTCCTTACTGAATCATGACTGATGCAATGACATTTTATATTTTTCACTCTTTGAGTTTTGGCTGACTTGCTCTTTTTCATTTTTCCACCCATACCTTTTGAGCACAACTCGAAGGGAACAGCAGAGGACAGAACAAGTCCTCTTCCACTTCCAAATGGACAGAAGAATACTTTTCATATCTAAAAGGTATAGACATTGAAGAGAGTTTGATGCAGGACACCAACATTGTCCTTACTGAATAATGATTGATGCAATGACATTTTATATTGTTCACTTTTTATGAGTTTTGGCTGACTTGCTCTTTTTCATTTTTCCACCCATACCTTTTGAGCACAATTCGAAGGGAACATCAGAGGACAGAACAAGTCCTCTTCCACTTCCAAATGGACAGAAGAATCCTTTTTATATCTAAAAGGTATAGACATTGAAGAGAGTTTGATGCAGGACACCAACATTGTCCTTACTGAATCATGACTGATGCAATGACATTTTATATTTGTCACTATTTATGAGTTTTGGCTGACTTGCTCTTTTTCATTTTTCCACCCAAACCTATTGAGCACAACTCGAATGGAACAGCAGAGGACAGAACAAGTCCTCTTCCACTTCCAAATGGACAGAAGAATCTTTTTCATATCTAAAAGGTATAGACATTGAAGAGAGTTTGATGCAGGACACCAACATTGTCCTTACTGAATAATGATTGATGCAATGACATTTTATATTGTTCACTTTTTATGAGTTTTGGCTGACTTGCTCTTTTTCATTTTTCCACCCATACCTATTGAGCACAACTCGAACGGAACAGCAGAGGACAGAACAAGTCCTCTTCCACTTCCAAATGGACAGAAGAATCCTTTTCATATATAAAAGGTATAGACATTGAAGAGAGTTTGATGCAGGACACCAACATTGTCCTTACTGAATCATGACTGATGCAATGACATTTTATATTTGTCACTCTTTATGAGTTTTGGCTGACTTCCTCTTTTTCATTTTTCCACCCATACCTATTGAGCACAACTTGAACGGAACAGCAGAGGACAGAACAAGTCCTCTTCCACTTCCAAATGGACAGAAGAATCTTTTTCATATCTAAAAGGTATAGACATTGAAGAGAGTTTGATGCAGGACACCAACATTGTCCTTACTGAATAATGACTGATGCAATGACATTTTATATTGTTCACTTTTTATGAGTTTTGGCTGACTTGCTCTTTTTCATTTTTCCACCCAAACCTATTGAGCACAACTCGAACGGAACAGCAGAGGATAGAACAAGTCCTCTTCCACTTCCAAATGGACAGAAGAATCTTTTTCATATCTAAAAGGTATAGACATTGAAGAGAGTTTGATGCAGGACACCAACATTGTCCTTACTGAATAATGATTGATGCAATGACATTTTATATTGTTCACTTTTTATGAGTTTTGGCTGACTTGCTCTTTTTCATTTTTCCACCCATACCTATTGAGCACAACTCGAACGGAACAGCAGAGGACAGAACAAGTCATCTTCCACTTCCAAATGGACAGAAGAATCCTTTTTATATCTAAAAGGTATAGACATTGAAGAGAGTTTGATGCAGGTCACCAACATTGTCCTTACTGAATCATGACTGATGCAATGACATTTTATATTTTTCACTCTTTATGAGTTTTGGCTGACTTGCTCTTTTTCATTTTTCCACCCATACCTATTGAGCACAACTCGAACGGAACAGCAAAGGACAGAACAAGTCCTCTTCCACTTCCAAATGGACAGAAGAATCCTTTTTATATCTAAAAGGTATAGACATTGAAGAGAGTTTGATGCAGGTCACCAACATTATCCTTACTGAATCATGACTGATGCAATGACATTTTATATTTTTCACTCTTTATGAGTTTTGGCTGACTTGCTCTTTTTCATTTTTCCACCCATACCTATTGAGCACAACTCGAACGGAACAGCAGAGGACAGAACAAGTCCTCTTCCACTTCCAAATGGACAGAAGAATCCTTTTCATATCTAAAAGGTATAGACATTGAAGAGAGTTTGATGCAGGACACCAACATTGTCCTTACTGAATAGTGATTGATGCAATGACATTTTATATTGTTCACTTTTTATGAGTTTTGGCTGACTTGCTCTTTTTCATTTTTCCACCCGTACCTTTTGAGCACAACTCGAAGGGAACAGCAGAGGACAGAACAAGTCCTCTTCCACTTCCAAATGGACAGAAGAATACTTTTCATATCTAAAAGGTATAGACATTGAAGAGAGTTTGATGCAGGACACCAACATTGTCCTTACTGAATAATGATTGATGCAATGATATTTTATATTGTTCACTTTTTATGAGTTTTGGCTGACTTGCTCTTTTTCATTTTTCCACCCATACCTTTTGAGCACAATTCGAAGGGAACAGCAGAGGACAGAACAAGTCCTCTTCCACTTCCAAATGGACAGAAGAATCCTTTTTATATCTAAAAGGTATAGACATTGAAGAGAGTTTGATGCAGGACACCAACATTGTCCTTACTGAATCATGACTGATGCAATGACATTTTATATTGTTCACTTTTTATGAGTTTTGGCTGACTTGCTCTTTTTCATTTTTCCACCCATACCTATTGAGCACAACTTGAACGGAACAGCAGAGGACAGAACAAGTCCTCTTCCACTTCCAAATGGACAGAAGAATCCTTTTCATATATAAAAGGTATAGACATTGAAGAGAGTTTGATGCAGGACACCAACATTGTCCTTACTGAATAGTGATTGATGCAATGACATTTTATATTGTTCACTTTTTATGAGTTTTGGCTGACTTGCTCTTTTTCATTTTTCCACCCATACCTTTTGAGCACAACTCGAAGGGAACAGCAGAGGACAGAACAAGTCCTCTTCCACTTCCAAATGGACAGAAGAATCCTTTTTATATCTAAAAGGTATAGACATTGAAGAGAGTTTGATGCAGGACACCAACATTGTCCTTACTGAATCATGACTGATGCAATGACATTTTATATTTGTCACTATTTATGAGTTTTGGCTGACTTGCTCTTTTTCATTTTTCCACCCAAACCTATTGAGCACAACTCGAATGGAACAGCAGAGGACAGAACAAGTCCTCTTCCACTTCCAAATGGACAGAAGAATCTTTTTCATATCTAAAAGGTATAGACATTGAAGAGAGTTTGATGCAGGACACCAACATTGTCCTTACTGAATAATGATTGATGCAATGACATTTTATATTGTTCACTTTTTATGAGTTTTGGCTGACTTGCTCTTTTTCATTTTTCCACCCATACCTATTGAGCACAACTCGAACGGAACAGCAGAGGACAGAACAAGTCCTCTTCCACTTCCAAATGGACAGAAGAATCCTTTTCATATATAAAAGGTATAGACATTGAAGAGAGTTTGATGCAGGACACCAACATTGTCCTTACTGAATCATGACTGATGCAATGACATTTTATATTTGTCACTCTTTATGAGTTTTGGCTGACTTCCTCTTTTTCATTTTTCCACCCATACCTATTGAGCACAACTTGAACGGAACAGCAGAGGACAGAACAAGTCCTCTTCCACTTCCAAATGGACAGAAGAATCTTTTTCATATCTAAAAGGTATAGACATTGAAGAGAGTTTGATGCAGGACACCAACATTGTCCTTACTGAATAATGACTGATGCAATGACATTTTATATTGTTCACTTTTTATGAGTTTTGGCTGACTTGCTCTTTTTCATTTTTCCACCCAAACCTATTGAGCACAACTCGAACGGAACAGCAGAGGATAGAACAAGTCCTCTTCCACTTCCAAATGGACAGAAGAATCTTTTTCATATCTAAAAGGTATAGACATTGAAGAGAGTTTGATGCAGGACACCAACATTGTCCTTACTGAATAATGATTGATGCAATGACATTTTATATTGTTCACTTTTTATGAGTTTTGGCTGACTTGCTCTTTTTCATTTTTCCACCCATACCTATTGAGCACAACTCGAACGGAACAGCAGAGGACAGAACAAGTCATCTTCCACTTCCAAATGGACAGAAGAATCCTTTTTATATCTAAAAGGTATAGACATTGAAGAGAGTTTGATGCAGGTCACCAACATTGTCCTTACTGAATCATGACTGATGCAATGACATTTTATATTTTTCACTCTTTATGAGTTTTGGCTGACTTGCTCTTTTTCATTTTTCCACCCATACCTATTGAGCACAACTCGAACGGAACAGCAAAGGACAGAACAAGTCCTCTTCCACTTCCAAATGGACAGAAGAATCCTTTTTATATCTAAAAGGTATAGACATTGAAGAGAGTTTGATGCAGGTCACCAACATTATCCTTACTGAATCATGACTGATGCAATGACATTTTATATTTTTCACTCTTTATGAGTTTTGGCTGACTTGCTCTTTTTCATTTTTCCACCCATACCTATTGAGCACAACTCGAACGGAACAGCAGAGGACAGAACAAGTCCTCTTCCACTTCCAAATGGACAGAAGAATCCTTTTCATATCTAAAAGGTATAGACATTGAAGAGAGTTTGATGCAGGACACCAACATTGTCCTTACTGAATAGTGATTGATGCAATGACATTTTATATTGTTCACTTTTTATGAGTTTTGGCTGACTTGCTCTTTTTCATTTTTCCACCCGTACCTTTTGAGCACAACTCGAAGGGAACAGCAGAGGACAGAACAAGTCCTCTTCCACTTCCAAATGGACAGAAGAATACTTTTCATATCTAAAAGGTATAGACATTGAAGAGAGTTTGATGCAGGACACCAACATTGTCCTTACTGAATAATGATTGATGCAATGATATTTTATATTGTTCACTTTTTATGAGTTTTGGCTGACTTGCTCTTTTTCATTTTTCCACCCATACCTTTTGAGCACAATTCGAAGGGAACAGCAGAGGACAGAACAAGTCCTCTTCCACTTCCAAATGGACAGAAGAATCCTTTTTATATCTAAAAGGTATAGACATTGAAGAGAGTTTGATGCAGGACACCAACATTGTCCTTACTGAATCATGACTGATGCAATGACATTTTATATTGTTCACTTTTTATGAGTTTTGGCTGACTTGCTCTTTTTCATTTTTCCACCCATACCTATTGAGCACAACTTGAACGGAACAGCAGAGGACAGAACAAGTCCTCTTCCACTTCCAAATGGACAGAAGAATCCTTTTCATATATAAAAGGTATAGACATTGAAGAGAGTTTGATGCAGGACACCAACATTGTCCTTACTGAATAGTGATTGATGCAATGACATTTTATATTGTTCACTTTTTATGAGTTTTGGCTGACTTGCTCTTTTTCATTTTTCCACCCATACCTTTTGAGCACAACTCGAAGGGAACAGCAGAGGACAGAACAAGTCCTCTTCCACTTCCAAATGGACAGAAGAATCCTTTTCATATATAAAAGGTATAGACATTGAAGAGAGTTTGATGCAGGACACCAACATTGTCCTTACTGAATCATGACTGATGCAATGACATTTTATATTTGTCACTCTTTATGAGTTTTGGCTGACTTCCTCTTTTTCATTTTTCCACCCATACCTATTGAGCACAACTTGAACGGAACAGCAGAGGACAGAACAAGTCCTCTTCCACTTCCAAATGGACAGAAGAATCTTTTTCATATCTAAAAGGTATAGACATTGAAGAGAGTTTGATGCAGGACACCAACATTGTCCTTACTGAATAATGACTGATGCAATGACATTTTATATTGTTCACTTTTTATGAGTTTTGGCTGACTTGCTCTTTTTCATTTTTCCACCCATACCTATTGAGCACAACTCGAACGGAACAGCAGAGGACAGAACAAGTCCTCTTCCACTTCCAAATGGACAGAAGAATCCTTTTTATATCTAACAGGTATAGACATTGAAGAGAGTTTGATGCAGGACACCAACATAGTCCTTACTGAATCATGACTGATGCAATGACATTTTATATTTTTCACTCTTTGAGTTTTGGCTGACTTGCTCTTTTTCATTTTTCCACCCATACCTATTGAGCACAACTCGAACGGAACAGCAGAGGACAGAACAAGTCCTCTTCCACTTCCAAATGGACAGAAGAATACTTTTCATATCTAAAAGGTATAGACATTGAAGAGAGTTTGATGCAGGACACCAACATTGTCCTTACTGAATAATGATTGATGCAATGACATTTTATATTGTTCACTTTTTATGAGTTTTGGCTGACTTGCTCTTTTTTCATTTTTCCACCCATACCTTTTGAGCACAATTCGAAGGGAACAGCAGAGGACAGAACAAGTCCTCTTCCACTTCCAAATGGACAGAAGAATCCTTTTTATATCTAAAAGGTATAGACATTGAAGAGAGTTTGATGCAGGACACCAACATTGTCCTTACTGAATCATGACTGATGCAATGACATTTTATATTTGTCACTATTTATGAGTTTTGGCTGACTTGCTCTTTTTCATTTTTCCACCCATACCTATTGAGCACAACTCGAACGTAACAGCAGAGGACAGAACAAGTCCTCTTCCACTTCCAAATGGACAGAAGAATCTTTTTCATATCTAAAAGGTATAGACATTGAAGAGAGTTTGATGCAGGACACCAACATTGTCCTTACTGAATCATGACTGATGCAATGACATTTTATATTTGTCACTATTTATGAGTTTTGGCTGACTTGCTCTTTTTCATTTTTCCACCCAAACCTATTGAGCACAACTCGAATGGAACAGCAGAGGACAGAACAAGTCCTCTTCCACTTCCAAATGGACAGAAGAATCTTTTTCATATCTAAAAGGTATAGACATTGAAGAGAGTTTGATGCAGGACACCAACATTGTCCTTACTGAATAATGACTGATGCAATGACATTTTATATTGTTCACTTTTTATGAGTTTTGGCTGACTTGCTCTTTTTCATTTTTCCACCCATACCTATTGAGCACAACTCGAACGGAACAGCAGAGGACAGAACAAGTCCTCTTCCACTTCCAAATGGACAGAAGAATCCTTTTTATATCTAACAGGTATAGACATTGAAGAGAGTTTGATGCAGGACACCAACATTGTCCTTACTGAATCATGACTGATGCAATGACATTTTATATTTTTCACTCTTTGAGTTTTGGCTGACTTGCTCTTTTTCATTTTTCCACCCATACCTATTGAGCACAACTCGAACGGAACAGCAGAGGACAGAACAAGTCCTCTTCCACTTCCAAATGGACAGAAGAATACTTTTCATATCTAAAAGGTATAGACATTGAAGAGAGTTTGATGCAGGACACCAACATTGTCCTTACTGAATAATGATTGATGCAATGACATTTTATATTGTTCACTTTTTATGAGTTTTGGCTGACTTGCTCTTTTTCATTTTTCCACCCATACCTTTTGAGCACAATTCGAAGGGAACAGCAGAGGACAGAACAAGTCCTCTTCCACTTCCAAATGGACAGAAGAATCCTTTTCATATATAAAAGGTATAGACATTGAAGAGAGTTTGATGCAGGACACCAACATTGTCCTTACTGAATAGTGATTGATGCAATGACATTTTATATTGTTCACTTTTTATGAGTTTTGGCTGACTTGCTCTTTTTCATTTTTCCACCCATACCTTTTGAGCACAACTTGAACGGAACAGCAGAGGACAGAACAAGTCCTCTTCCACTTCCAAATGGACAGAAGAATCTTTTTCATATCTAAAAGGTATAGACATTGAAGAGAGTTTGATGCAGGACACCAACATTGTCCTTACTGAATCATGACTGATGCAATGACATTTTATATTTTTCACTCTTTGAGTTTTGGCTGACTTGCTCTTTTTCATTTTTCCACCCATACCTATTGAGCACACCTCGAACGGAACAGCAGAGGACAGAACAAGTCCTCTTCCACTTCCAAATGGACAGAAGAATACTTTTCATATCTAAAAGGTATAGACATTGAAGAGAGTTTGATGCAGGACACCAACATTGTCCTTACTGAATAATGATTGATGCAATGACATTTTATATTGTTCACTTTTTATGAGTTTTGGCTGACTTGCTCTTTTTCATTTTTCCACCCATACCTTTTGAGCACAATTCGAAGGGAACAGCAGAGGACAGAACAAGTCCTCTTCCACTTCCAAATGGACAGAAGAATCCTTTTTATATCTAAAAGGTATAGACATTGAAGAGAGTTTGATGCAGGACACCAACATTGTCCTTACTGAATCATGACTGATGCAATGACATTTTATATTTGTCACTATTTATGAGTTTTGGCTGACTTGCTCTTTTTCATTTTTCCACCCATACCTATTGAGCACAACTCGAACGTAACAGCAGAGGACAGAACAAGTCCTCTTCCACTTCCAAATGGACAGAAGAATCTTTTTCATATCTAAAAGGTATAGACATTGAAGAGAGTTTGATGCAGGACACCAACATTGTCCTTACTGAATAATGATTGATGCAATGACATTTTATATTGTTCACTTTTTATGAGTTTTGGCTGACTTGCTCTTTTTCATTTTTCCACCCATACCTATTGAGCACAACTCGAACGGAACAGCAGAGGACAGAACAAGTCCTCTTCCACTTCCAAATGGACAGAAGAATCCTTTTTATATCTAAAAGGTATAGACATTGAAGAGAGTTTGATGCAGGTCACCAACATTGTCCTTACTGAATCATGACTGATGCAATGACATTTTATATTTTTCACTCTTTATGAGTTTTGGCTGACTTGCTCTTTTTCATTTTTCCACCCATACCTTTTGAGCACAATTCGAAGGGAACAGCAGAGGACAGAACAAGTCCTCTTCCACTTCCAAATGGACAGAAGAATCCTTTTTATATCTAAAAGGTATAGACATTGAAGAGAGTTTGATGCAGGACACCAACATTGTCCTTACTGAATCATGACTGATGCAATGACATTTTATATTGTTCACTTTTTATGAGTTTTGGCTGACTTGCTCTTTTTCATTTTTCCACCCATACCTATTGAGCACAACTTGAACGGAACAGCAGAGGACAGAACAAGTCCTCTTCCACTTCCAAATGGACAGAAGAATCCTTTTCATATATAAAAGGTATAGACATTGAAGAGAGTTTGATGCAGGACACCAACATTGTCCTTACTGAATAGTGATTGATGCAATGACATTTTATATTGTTCACTTTTTATGAGTTTTGGCTGACTTGCTCTTTTTCATTTTTCCACCCATACCTTTTGAGCACAACTCGAAGGGAACAGCAGAGGACAGAACAAGTCCTCTTCCACTTCCAAATGGACAGAAGAATCCTTTTTATATCTAAAAGGTATAGACATTGAAGAGAGTTTGATGCAGGACACCAACATTGTCCTTACTGAATCATGACTGATGCAATGACATTTTATATTTTTCACTCTTTGAGTTTTGGCTGACTTGCTCTTTTTCATTTTTCCACCCATACCTTTTGAGCACAACTCGAAGGGAACAGCAGAGGACAGAACAAGTCCTCTTCCACTTCCAAATGGACAGAAGAATACTTTTCATATCTAAAAGGTATAGACATTGAAGAGAGTTTGATGCAGGACACCAACATTGTCCTTACTGAATAATGATTGATGCAATGACATTTTATATTGTTCACTTTTTATGAGTTTTGGCTGACTTGCTCTTTTTCATTTTTCCACCCATACCTTTTGAGCACAATTCGAAGGGAACATCAGAGGACAGAACAAGTCCTCTTCCACTTCCAAATGGACAGAAGAATCCTTTTTATATCTAAAAGGTATAGACATTGAAGAGAGTTTGATGCAGGACACCAACATTGTCCTTACTGAATCATGACTGATGCAATGACATTTTATATTTGTCACTATTTATGAGTTTTGGCTGACTTGCTCTTTTTCATTTTTCCACCCAAACCTATTGAGCACAACTCGAATGGAACAGCAGAGGACAGAACAAGTCCTCTTCCACTTCCAAATGGACAGAAGAATCTTTTTCATATCTAAAAGGTATAGACATTGAAGAGAGTTTGATGCAGGACACCAACATTGTCCTTACTGAATAATGATTGATGCAATGACATTTTATATTGTTCACTTTTTATGAGTTTTGGCTGACTTGCTCTTTTTCATTTTTCCACCCATACCTATTGAGCACAACTCGAACGGAACAGCAGAGGACAGAACAAGTCCTCTTCCACTTCCAAATGGACAGAAGAATCCTTTTCATATATAAAAGGTATAGACATTGAAGAGAGTTTGATGCAGGACACCAACATTGTCCTTACTGAATCATGACTGATGCAATGACATTTTATATTTGTCACTCTTTATGAGTTTTGGCTGACTTCCTCTTTTTCATTTTTCCACCCATACCTATTGAGCACAACTTGAACGGAACAGCAGAGGACAGAACAAGTCCTCTTCCACTTCCAAATGGACAGAAGAATCTTTTTCATATCTAAAAGGTATAGACATTGAAGAGAGTTTGATGCAGGACACCAACATTGTCCTTACTGAATAATGACTGATGCAATGACATTTTATATTGTTCACTTTTTATGAGTTTTGGCTGACTTGCTCTTTTTCATTTTTCCACCCATACCTATTGAGCACAACTCGAACGGAACAGCAGAGGACAGAACAAGTCCTCTTCCACTTCCAAATGGACAGAAGAATCCTTTTTATATCTAACAGGTATAGACATTGAAGAGAGTTTGATGCAGGACACCAACATAGTCCTTACTGAATCATGACTGATGCAATGACATTTTATATTTTTCACTCTTTGAGTTTTGGCTGACTTGCTCTTTTTCATTTTTCCACCCATACCTATTGAGCACAACTCGAACGGAACAGCAGAGGACAGAACAAGTCCTCTTCCACTTCCAAATGGACAGAAGAATACTTTTCATATCTAAAAGGTATAGACATTGAAGAGAGTTTGATGCAGGACACCAACATTGTCCTTACTGAATAATGATTGATGCAATGACATTTTATATTGTTCACTTTTTATGAGTTTTGGCTGACTTGCTCTTTTTTCATTTTTCCACCCATACCTTTTGAGCACAATTCGAAGGGAACAGCAGAGGACAGAACAAGTCCTCTTCCACTTCCAAATGGACAGAAGAATCCTTTTTATATCTAAAAGGTATAGACATTGAAGAGAGTTTGATGCAGGACACCAACATTGTCCTTACTGAATCATGACTGATGCAATGACATTTTATATTTGTCACTATTTATGAGTTTTGGCTGACTTGCTCTTTTTCATTTTTCCACCCATACCTATTGAGCACAACTCGAACGTAACAGCAGAGGACAGAACAAGTCCTCTTCCACTTCCAAATGGACAGAAGAATCTTTTTCATATCTAAAAGGTATAGACATTGAAGAGAGTTTGATGCAGGACACCAACATTGTCCTTACTGAATCATGACTGATGCAATGACATTTTATATTTGTCACTATTTATGAGTTTTGGCTGACTTGCTCTTTTTCATTTTTCCACCCAAACCTATTGAGCACAACTCGAATGGAACAGCAGAGGACAGAACAAGTCCTCTTCCACTTCCAAATGGACAGAAGAATCTTTTTCATATCTAAAAGGTATAGACATTGAAGAGAGTTTGATGCAGGACACCAACATTGTCCTTACTGAATAATGACTGATGCAATGACATTTTATATTGTTCACTTTTTATGAGTTTTGGCTGACTTGCTCTTTTTCATTTTTCCACCCATACCTATTGAGCACAACTCGAACGGAACAGCAGAGGACAGAACAAGTCCTCTTCCACTTCCAAATGGACAGAAGAATCCTTTTTATATCTAACAGGTATAGACATTGAAGAGAGTTTGATGCAGGACACCAACATTGTCCTTACTGAATCATGACTGATGCAATGACATTTTATATTTTTCACTCTTTGAGTTTTGGCTGACTTGCTCTTTTTCATTTTTCCACCCATACCTATTGAGCACAACTCGAACGGAACAGCAGAGGACAGAACAAGTCCTCTTCCACTTCCAAATGGACAGAAGAATACTTTTCATATCTAAAAGGTATAGACATTGAAGAGAGTTTGATGCAGGACACCAACATTGTCCTTACTGAATAATGATTGATGCAATGACATTTTATATTGTTCACTTTTTATGAGTTTTGGCTGACTTGCTCTTTTTCATTTTTCCACCCATACCTTTTGAGCACAATTCGAAGGGAACAGCAGAGGACAGAACAAGTCCTCTTCCACTTCCAAATGGACAGAAGAATCCTTTTCATATATAAAAGGTATAGACATTGAAGAGAGTTTGATGCAGGACACCAACATTGTCCTTACTGAATAGTGATTGATGCAATGACATTTTATATTGTTCACTTTTTATGAGTTTTGGCTGACTTGCTCTTTTTCATTTTTCCACCCATACCTTTTGAGCACAACTTGAACGGAACAGCAGAGGACAGAACAAGTCCTCTTCCACTTCCAAATGGACAGAAGAATCTTTTTCATATCTAAAAGGTATAGACATTGAAGAGAGTTTGATGCAGGACACCAACATTGTCCTTACTGAATCATGACTGATGCAATGACATTTTATATTTTTCACTCTTTGAGTTTTGGCTGACTTGCTCTTTTTCATTTTTCCACCCATACCTATTGAGCACAACTCGAACGGAACAGCAGAGGACAGAACAAGTCCTCTTCCACTTCCAAATGGACAGAAGAATACTTTTCATATCTAAAAGGTATAGACATTGAAGAGAGTTTGATGCAGGACACCAACATTGTCCTTACTGAATAATGATTGATGCAATGACATTTTATATTGTTCACTTTTTATGAGTTTTGGCTGACTTGCTCTTTTTCATTTTTCCACCCATACCTTTTGAGCACAATTCGAAGGGAACAGCAGAGGACAGAACAAGTCCTCTTCCACTTCCAAATGGACAGAAGAATCCTTTTTATATCTAAAAGGTATAGACATTGAAGAGAGTTTGATGCAGGACACCAACATTGTCCTTACTGAATCATGACTGATGCAATGACATTTTATATTTGTCACTATTTATGAGTTTTGGCTGACTTGCTCTTTTTCATTTTTCCACCCATACCTATTGAGCACAACTCGAACGTAACAGCAGAGGACAGAACAAGTCCTCTTCCACTTCCAAATGGACAGAAGAATCTTTTTCATATCTAAAAGGTATAGACATTGAAGAGAGTTTGATGCAGGACACCAACATTGTCCTTACTGAATAATGATTGATGCAATGACATTTTATATTGTTCACTTTTTATGAGTTTTGGCTGACTTGCTCTTTTTCATTTTTCCACCCATACCTATTGAGCACAACTCGAACGGAACAGCAGAGGACAGAACAAGTCCTCTTCCACTTCCAAATGGACAGAAGAATCCTTTTTATATCTAAAAGGTATAGACATTGAAGAGAGTTTGATGCAGGTCACCAACATTGTCCTTACTGAATCATGACTGATGCAATGACATTTTATATTTTTCACTCTTTATGAGTTTTGGCTGACTTGCTCTTTTTCATTTTTCCACCCATACCTATTGAGCACAACTCGAACGGAACAGCAGAGGACAGAACAAGTCCTCTTCCACTTCCAAATGGACAGAAGAATCCTTTTTATATCTAAAAGGTATAGACATTGAAGAGAGTTTGATGCAGGACACCAACATTGTCCTTACTGAATCATGACTGATGCAATGACATTTTATATTTGTCACTCTTTATGAGTTTTGGCTGACTTGCTCTTTTTCATTTTTCCACCCATACCTATTGAGCACAACTCGAACGGAACAGCAGAGGACAGAACAAGTCCTCTTCCACTTCCAAATGGACAGAAGAATCCTTTTTATATCTAAAAGGTATAGACATTGAAGAGAGTTTGATGCAGGACACCAACATTGTCCTTACTGAATCATGACTGATGCAATGACATTTTATATTTTTCACTCTTTGAGTTTTGGCTGACTTGCTCTTTTTCATTTTTCCACCCATACCTATTGAGCACAACTCGAACGGAACAGCAGAGGACAGAACAAGTCCTCTTCCACTTCCAAATGGACAGAAGAATACTTTTCATATCTAAAAGGTATAGACATTGAAGAGAGTTTGATGCAGGACACCAACATTGTCCTTACTGAATAATGATTGATGCAATGACATTTTATATTGTTCACTTTTTATGAGTTTTGGCTGACTTGCTCTTTTTCATTTTTCCACCCATACCTTTTGAGCACAATTCGAAGGGAACAGCAGAGGACAGAACAAGTCCTCTTCCACTTCCAAATGGACAGAAGAATCCTTTTTATATCTAAAAGGTATAGACATTGAAGAGAGTTTGATGCAGGACACCAACATTGTCCTTACTGAATAATGATTGAGGCAATGACATTTTATATTGTTCACTTTTTATGAGTTTTGGCTGACTTGCTCTTTTTCATTTTTCCACCCATACCTTTTGAGCACAATTCGAAGGGAACAGCAGAGGACAGAACAAGTCCTCTTCCACTTCCAAATGGACAGAAGAATCCTTTTTATATCTAAAAGGTATAGACATTGAAGAGAGTTTGATGCAGGACACCAACATTGTCCTTACTGAATCATGACTGATGCAATGACATTTTATATTTGTCACTATTTATGAGTTTTGGCTGACTTGCTCTTTTTCATTTTTCCACCCATACCTATTGAGCACAACTCGAACGTAACAGCAGAGGACAGAACAAGTCCTCTTCCACTTCCAAATGGACAGAAGAATCTTTTTCATATCTAAAAGGTATAGACATTGAAGAGAGTTTGATGCAGGACACCAACATTGTCCTTACTGAATAATGATTGATGCAATGACATTTTATATTGTTCACTTTTTATGAGTTTTGGCTGACTTGCTCTTTTTCATTTTTCCACCCATACCTATTGAGCACAACTCGAACGGAACAGCAGAGGACAGAACAAGTCCTCTTCCACTTCCAAATGGACAGAAGAATCCTTTTTATATCTAAAAGGTATAGACATTGAAGAGAGTTTGATGCAGGTCACCAACATTGTCCTTACTGAATCATGACTGATGCAATGACATTTTATATTTTTCACTCTTTATGAGTTTTGGCTGACTTGCTCTTTTTCATTTTTCCACCCATACCTATTGAGCACAACTCGAACGGAACAGCAGAGGACAGAACAAGTCCTCTTCCACTTCCAAATGGACAGAAGAATCCTTTTTATATCTAAAAGGTATAGACATTGAAGAGAGTTTGATGCAGGACACCAACATTGTCCTTACTGAATCATGACTGATGCAATGACATTTTATATTTGTCACTCTTTATGAGTTTTGGCTGACTTGCTCTTTTTCATTTTTCCACCCATACCTATTGAGCACAACTCGAACGTAACAGCAGAGGACAGAACAAGTCCTCTTCCACTTCCAAATGGACAGAAGAATCTTTTTCATATCTAAAAGGTATAGACATTGAAGAGAGTTTGATGCAGGACACCAACATTGTCCTTACTGAATAATGATTGATGCAATGACATTTTATATTGTTCACTTTTTATGAGTTTTGGCTGACTTGCTCTTTTTCATTTTTCCACCCATACCTATTGAGCACAACTCGAACGGAACAGCAGAGGACAGAACAAGTCCTCTTCCACTTCCAAATGGACAGAAGAATCCTTTTTATATCTAAAAGGTATAGACATTGAAGAGAGTTTGATGCAGGTCACCAACATTGTCCTTACTGAATCATGACTGATGCAATGACATTTTATATTTTTCACTCTTTATGAGTTTTGGCTGACTTGCTCTTTTTCATTTTTCCACCCATACCTATTGAGCACAACTCGAACGGAACAGCAGAGGACAGAACAAGTCCTCTTCCACTTCCAAATGGACAGAAGAATCCTTTTTATATCTAAAAGGTATAGACATTGAAGAGAGTTTGATGCAGGACACCAACATTGTCCTTACTGAATCATGACTGATGCAATGACATTTTATATTTGTCACTCTTTATGAGTTTTGGCTGACTTGCTCTTTTTCATTTTTCCACCCATACCTATTGAGCACAACTCGAACGGAACAGCAGAGGACAGAACAAGTCCTCTTCCACTTCCAAATGGACAGAAGAATCCTTTTTATATCTAAAAGGTATAGACATTGAAGAGAGTTTGATGCAGGACACCAACATTGTCCTTACTGAATCATGACTGATGCAATGACATTTTATATTTTTCACTCTTTGAGTTTTGGCTGACTTGCTCTTTTTCATTTTTCCACCCATACCTATTGAGCACAACTCGAACGGAACAGCAGAGGACAGAACAAGTCCTCTTCCACTTCCAAATGGACAGAAGAATACTTTTCATATCTAAAAGGTATAGACATTGAAGAGAGTTTGATGCAGGACACCAACATTGTCCTTACTGAATAATGATTGATGCAATGACATTTTATATTGTTCACTTTTTATGAGTTTTGGCTGACTTGCTCTTTTTCATTTTTCCACCCATACCTTTTGAGCACAATTCGAAGGGAACAGCAGAGGACAGAACAAGTCCTCTTCCACTTCCAAATGGACAGAAGAATCCTTTTTATATCTAAAAGGTATAGACATTGAAGAGAGTTTGATGCAGGACACCAACATTGTCCTTACTGAATCATGACTGATGCAATGACATTTTATATTTGTCACTATTTATGAGTTTTGGCTGACTTGCTCTTTTTCATTTTTCCACCCATACCTATTGAGCACAACTCGAACGTAACAGCAGAGGACAGAACAAGTCCTCTTCCACTTCCAAATGGACAGAAGAATCTTTTTCATATCTAAAAGGTATAGACATTGAAGAGAGTTTGATGCAGGACACCAACATTGTCCTTACTGAATAATGATTGATGCAATGACATTTTATATTGTTCACTTTTTATGAGTTTTGGCTGACTTGCTCTTTTTCATTTTTCCACCCATACCTATTGAGCACAACTCGAACGGAACAGCAGAGGACAGAACAAGTCCTCTTCCACTTCCAAATGGACAGAAGAATCCTTTTTATATCTAAAAGGTATAGACATTGAAGAGAGTTTGATGCAGGTCACCAACATTGTCCTTACTGAATCATGACTGATGCAATGACATTTTATATTTTTCACTCTTTATGAGTTTTGGCTGACTTGCTCTTTTTCATTTTTCCACCCATACCTATTGAGCACAACTCGAACGGAACAGCAGAGGACAGAACAAGTCCTCTTCCACTTCCAAATGGACAGAAGAATCCTTTTTATATCTAAAAGGTATAGACATTGAAGAGAGTTTGATGCAGGACACCAACATTGTCCTTACTGAATCATGACTGATGCAATGACATTTTATATTTGTCACTCTTTATGAGTTTTGGCTGACTTGCTCTTTTTCATTTTTCCACCCATACCTATTGAGCACAACTCGAACGGAACAGCAGAGGACAGAACAAGTCCTCTTCCACTTCCAAATGGACAGAAGAATCCTTTTTATATCTAAAAGGTATAGACATTGAAGAGAGTTTGATGCAGGACACCAACATTGTCCTTACTGAATCATGACTGATGCAATGACATTTTATATTTTTCACTCTTTGAGTTTTGGCTGACTTGCTCTTTTTCATTTTTCCACCCATACCTATTGAGCACAACTCGAACGGAACAGCAGAGGACAGAACAAGTCCTCTTCCACTTCCAAATGGACAGAAGAATACTTTTCATATCTAAAAGGTATAGACATTGAAGAGAGTTTGATGCAGGACACCAACATTGTCCTTACTGAATAATGATTGATGCAATGACATTTTATATTGTTCACTTTTTATGAGTTTTGGCTGACTTGCTCTTTTTCATTTTTCCACCCATACCTTTTGAGCACAATTCGAAGGGAACAGCAGAGGACAGAACAAGTCCTCTTCCACTTCCAAATGGACAGAAGAATCCTTTTTATATCTAAAAGGTATAGACATTGAAGAGAGTTTGATGCAGGACACCAACATTGTCCTTACTGAATAATGATTGAGGCAATGACATTTTATATTGTTCACTTTTTATGAGTTTTGGCTGACTTGCTCTTTTTCATTTTTCCACCCATACCTTTTGAGCACAATTCGAAGGGAACAGCAGAGGACAGAACAAGTCCTCTTCCACTTCCAAATGGACAGAAGAATCCTTTTTATATCTAAAAGGTATAGACATTGAAGAGAGTTTGATGCAGGACACCAACATTGTCCTTACTGAATCATGACTGATGCAATGACATTTTATATTTGTCACTATTTATGAGTTTTGGCTGACTTGCTCTTTTTCATTTTTCCACCCATACCTATTGAGCACAACTCGAACGTAACAGCAGAGGACAGAACAAGTCCTCTTCCACTTCCAAATGGACAGAAGAATCTTTTTCATATCTAAAAGGTATAGACATTGAAGAGAGTTTGATGCAGGACACCAACATTGTCCTTACTGAATAATGATTGATGCAATGACATTTTATATTGTTCACTTTTTATGAGTTTTGGCTGACTTGCTCTTTTTCATTTTTCCACCCATACCTATTGAGCACAACTCGAACGGAACAGCAGAGGACAGAACAAGTCCTCTTCCACTTCCAAATGGACAGAAGAATCCTTTTTATATCTAAAAGGTATAGACATTGAAGAGAGTTTGATGCAGGTCACCAACATTGTCCTTACTGAATCATGACTGATGCAATGACATTTTATATTTTTCACTCTTTATGAGTTTTGGCTGACTTGCTCTTTTTCATTTTTCCACCCATACCTATTGAGCACAACTCGAACGGAACAGCAGAGGACAGAACAAGTCCTCTTCCACTTCCAAATGGACAGAAGAATCCTTTTTATATCTAAAAGGTATAGACATTGAAGAGAGTTTGATGCAGGACACCAACATTGTCCTTACTGAATCATGACTGATGCAATGACATTTTATATTTGTCACTCTTTATGAGTTTTGGCTGACTTGCTCTTTTTCATTTTTCCACCCATACCTATTGAGCACAACTCGAACGGAACAGCAGAGGACAGAACAAGTCCTCTTCCACTTCCAAATGGACAGAAGAATCCTTTTTATATCTAAAAGGTATAGACATTGAAGAGAGTTTGATGCAGGACACCAACATTGTCCTTACTGAATCATGACTGATGCAATGACATTTTATATTTTTCACTCTTTGAGTTTTGGCTGACTTGCTCTTTTTCATTTTTCCACCCATACCTATTGAGCACAACTCGAACGGAACAGCAGAGGACAGAACAAGTCCTCTTCCACTTCCAAATGGACAGAAGAATACTTTTCATATCTAAAAGGTATAGACATTGAAGAGAGTTTGATGCAGGACACCAACATTGTCCTTACTGAATAATGATTGATGCAATGACATTTTATATTGTTCACTTTTTATGAGTTTTGGCTGACTTGCTCTTTTTCATTTTTCCACCCATACCTTTTGAGCACAATTCGAAGGGAACAGCAGAGGACAGAACAAGTCCTCTTCCACTTCCAAATGGACAGAAGAATCCTTTTTATATCTAAAAGGTATAGACATTGAAGAGAGTTTGATGCAGGACACCAACATTGTCCTTACTGAATAATGATTGAGGCAATGACATTTTATATTGTTCACTTTTTATGAGTTTTGGCTGACTTGCTCTTTTTCATTTTTCCACCCATACCTTTTGAGCACAATTCGAAGGGAACAGCAGAGGACAGAACAAGTCCTCTTCCACTTCCAAATGGACAGAAGAATCCTTTTTATATCTAAAAGGTATAGACATTGAAGAGAGTTTGATGCAGGACACCAACATTGTCCTTACTGAATCATGACTGATGCAATGACATTTTATATTTGTCACTATTTATGAGTTTTGGCTGACTTGCTCTTTTTCATTTTTCCACCCATACCTATTGAGCACAACTCGAACGTAACAGCAGAGGACAGAACAAGTCCTCTTCCACTTCCAAATGGACAGAAGAATCTTTTTCATATCTAAAAGGTATAGACATTGAAGAGAGTTTGATGCAGGACACCAACATTGTCCTTACTGAATAATGATTGATGCAATGACATTTTATATTGTTCACTTTTTATGAGTTTTGGCTGACTTGCTCTTTTTCATTTTTCCACCCATACCTATTGAGCACAACTCGAACGGAACAGCAGAGGACAGAACAAGTCCTCTTCCACTTCCAAATGGACAGAAGAATCCTTTTTATATCTAAAAGGTATAGACATTGAAGAGAGTTTGATGCAGGTCACCAACATTGTCCTTACTGAATCATGACTGATGCAATGACATTTTATATTTTTCACTCTTTATGAGTTTTGGCTGACTTGCTCTTTTTCATTTTTCCACCCATACCTATTGAGCACAACTCGAACGGAACAGCAGAGGACAGAACAAGTCCTCTTCCACTTCCAAATGGACAGAAGAATCCTTTTTATATCTAAAAGGTATAGACATTGAAGAGAGTTTGATGCAGGACACCAACATTGTCCTTACTGAATCATGACTGATGCAATGACATTTTATATTTGTCACTCTTTATGAGTTTTGGCTGACTTGCTCTTTTTCATTTTTCCACCCATACCTATTGAGCACAACTCGAACGTAACAGCAGAGGACAGAACAAGTCCTCTTCCACTTCCAAATGGACAGAAGAATCTTTTTCATATCTAAAAGGTATAGACATTGAAGAGAGTTTGATGCAGGACACCAACATTGTCCTTACTGAATAATGATTGATGCAATGACATTTTATATTGTTCACTTTTTATGAGTTTTGGCTGACTTGCTCTTTTTCATTTTTCCACCCATACCTATTGAGCACAACTCGAACGGAACAGCAGAGGACAGAACAAGTCCTCTTCCACTTCCAAATGGACAGAAGAATCCTTTTTATATCTAAAAGGTATAGACATTGAAGAGAGTTTGATGCAGGTCACCAACATTGTCCTTACTGAATCATGACTGATGCAATGACATTTTATATTTTTCACTCTTTATGAGTTTTGGCTGACTTGCTCTTTTTCATTTTTCCACCCATACCTATTGAGCACAACTCGAACGGAACAGCAGAGGACAGAACAAGTCCTCTTCCACTTCCAAATGGACAGAAGAATCCTTTTTATATCTAAAAGGTATAGACATTGAAGAGAGTTTGATGCAGGACACCAACATTGTCCTTACTGAATCATGACTGATGCAATGACATTTTATATTTGTCACTCTTTATGAGTTTTGGCTGACTTGCTCTTTTTCATTTTTCCACCCATACCTATTGAGCACAACTCGAACGGAACAGCAGAGGACAGAACAAGTCCTCTTCCACTTCCAAATGGACAGAAGAATCCTTTTTATATCTAAAAGGTATAGACATTGAAGAGAGTTTGATGCAGGACACCAACATTGTCCTTACTGAATCATGACTGATGCAATGACATTTTATATTTTTCACTCTTTGAGTTTTGGCTGACTTGCTCTTTTTCATTTTTCCACCCATACCTATTGAGCACAACTCGAACGGAACAGCAGAGGACAGAACAAGTCCTCTTCCACTTCCAAATGGACAGAAGAATACTTTTCATATCTAAAAGGTATAGACATTGAAGAGAGTTTGATGCAGGACACCAACATTGTCCTTACTGAATAATGATTGATGCAATGACATTTTATATTGTTCACTTTTTATGAGTTTTGGCTGACTTGCTCTTTTTCATTTTTCCACCCATACCTTTTGAGCACAATTCGAAGGGAACAGCAGAGGACAGAACAAGTCCTCTTCCACTTCCAAATGGACAGAAGAATCCTTTTTATATCTAAAAGGTATAGACATTGAAGAGAGTTTGATGCAGGACACCAACATTGTCCTTACTGAATAATGATTGAGGCAATGACATTTTATATTGTTCACTTTTTATGAGTTTTGGCTGACTTGCTCTTTTTCATTTTTCCACCCATACCTTTTGAGCACAATTCGAAGGGAACAGCAGAGGACAGAACAAGTCCTCTTCCACTTCCAAATGGACAGAAGAATCCTTTTTATATCTAAAAGGTATAGACATTGAAGAGAGTTTGATGCAGGACACCAACATTGTCCTTACTGAATCATGACTGATGCAATGACATTTTATATTTGTCACTATTTATGAGTTTTGGCTGACTTGCTCTTTTTCATTTTTCCACCCATACCTATTGAGCACAACTCGAACGTAACAGCAGAGGACAGAACAAGTCCTCTTCCACTTCCAAATGGACAGAAGAATCTTTTTCATATCTAAAAGGTATAGACATTGAAGAGAGTTTGATGCAGGACACCAACATTGTCCTTACTGAATAATGATTGATGCAATGACATTTTATATTGTTCACTTTTTATGAGTTTTGGCTGACTTGCTCTTTTTCATTTTTCCACCCATACCTATTGAGCACAACTCGAACGGAACAGCAGAGGACAGAACAAGTCCTCTTCCACTTCCAAATGGACAGAAGAATCCTTTTTATATCTAAAAGGTATAGACATTGAAGAGAGTTTGATGCAGGTCACCAACATTGTCCTTACTGAATCATGACTGATGCAATGACATTTTATATTTTTCACTCTTTATGAGTTTTGGCTGACTTGCTCTTTTTCATTTTTCCACCCATACCTATTGAGCACAACTCGAACGGAACAGCAGAGGACAGAACAAGTCCTCTTCCACTTCCAAATGGACAGAAGAATCCTTTTTATATCTAAAAGGTATAGACATTGAAGAGAGTTTGATGCAGGACACCAACATTGTCCTTACTGAATCATGACTGATGCAATGACATTTTATATTTGTCACTCTTTATGAGTTTTGGCTGACTTGCTCTTTTTCATTTTTCCACCCATACCTATTGAGCACAACTCGAACGGAACAGCAGAGGACAGAACAAGTCCTCTTCCACTTCCAAATGGACAGAAGAATCCTTTTTATATCTAAAAGGTATAGACATTGAAGAGAGTTTGATGCAGGACACCAACATTGTCCTTACTGAATCATGACTGATGCAATGACATTTTATATTTTTCACTCTTTGAGTTTTGGCTGACTTGCTCTTTTTCATTTTTCCACCCATACCTATTGAGCACAACTCGAACGGAACAGCAGAGGACAGAACAAGTCCTCTTCCACTTCCAAATGGACAGAAGAATACTTTTCATATCTAAAAGGTATAGACATTGAAGAGAGTTTGATGCAGGACACCAACATTGTCCTTACTGAATAATGATTGATGCAATGACATTTTATATTGTTCACTTTTTATGAGTTTTGGCTGACTTGCTCTTTTTCATTTTTCCACCCATACCTTTTGAGCACAATTCGAAGGGAACAGCAGAGGACAGAACAAGTCCTCTTCCACTTCCAAATGGACAGAAGAATCCTTTTTATATCTAAAAGGTATAGACATTGAAGAGAGTTTGATGCAGGACACCAACATTGTCCTTACTGAATAATGATTGAGGCAATGACATTTTATATTGTTCACTTTTTATGAGTTTTGGCTGACTTGCTCTTTTTCATTTTTCCACCCATACCTTTTGAGCACAATTCGAAGGGAACAGCAGAGGACAGAACAAGTCCTCTTCCACTTCCAAATGGACAGAAGAATCCTTTTTATATCTAAAAGGTATAGACATTGAAGAGAGTTTGATGCAGGACACCAACATTGTCCTTACTGAATCATGACTGATGCAATGACATTTTATATTTGTCACTATTTATGAGTTTTGGCTGACTTGCTCTTTTTCATTTTTCCACCCATACCTATTGAGCACAACTCGAACGTAACAGCAGAGGACAGAACAAGTCCTCTTCCACTTCCAAATGGACAGAAGAATCTTTTTCATATCTAAAAGGTATAGACATTGAAGAGAGTTTGATGCAGGACACCAACATTGTCCTTACTGAATAATGATTGATGCAATGACATTTTATATTGTTCACTTTTTATGAGTTTTGGCTGACTTGCTCTTTTTCATTTTTCCACCCATACCTATTGAGCACAACTCGAACGGAACAGCAGAGGACAGAACAAGTCCTCTTCCACTTCCAAATGGACAGAAGAATCCTTTTTATATCTAAAAGGTATAGACATTGAAGAGAGTTTGATGCAGGTCACCAACATTGTCCTTACTGAATCATGACTGATGCAATGACATTTTATATTTTTCACTCTTTATGAGTTTTGGCTGACTTGCTCTTTTTCATTTTTCCACCCATACCTATTGAGCACAACTCGAACGGAACAGCAGAGGACAGAACAAGTCCTCTTCCACTTCCAAATGGACAGAAGAATCCTTTTTATATCTAAAAGGTATAGACATTGAAGAGAGTTTGATGCAGGACACCAACATTGTCCTTACTGAATCATGACTGATGCAATGACATTTTATATTTGTCACTCTTTATGAGTTTTGGCTGACTTGCTCTTTTTCATTTTTCCACCCATACCTATTGAGCACAACTCGAACGGAACAGCAGAGGACAGAACAAGTCCTCTTCCACTTCCAAATGGACAGAAGAATCCTTTTTATATCTAAAAGGTATAGACATTGAAGAGAGTTTGATGCAGGACACCAACATTGTCCTTACTGAATCATGACTGATGCAATGACATTTTATATTTTTCACTCTTTGAGTTTTGGCTGACTTGCTCTTTTTCATTTTTCCACCCATACCTATTGAGCACAACTCGAACGGAACAGCAGAGGACAGAACAAGTCCTCTTCCACTTCCAAATGGACAGAAGAATACTTTTCATATCTAAAAGGTATAGACATTGAAGAGAGTTTGATGCAGGACACCAACATTGTCCTTACTGAATAATGATTGATGCAATGACATTTTATATTGTTCACTTTTTATGAGTTTTGGCTGACTTGCTCTTTTTCATTTTTCCACCCATACCTTTTGAGCACAATTCGAAGGGAACAGCAGAGGACAGAACAAGTCCTCTTCCACTTCCAAATGGACAGAAGAATCCTTTTTATATCTAAAAGGTATAGACATTGAAGAGAGTTTGATGCAGGACACCAACATTGTCCTTACTGAATAATGATTGAGGCAATGACATTTTATATTGTTCACTTTTTATGAGTTTTGGCTGACTTGCTCTTTTTCATTTTTCCACCCATACCTTTTGAGCACAATTCGAAGGGAACAGCAGAGGACAGAACAAGTCCTCTTCCACTTCCAAATGGACAGAAGAATCCTTTTTATATCTAAAAGGTATAGACATTGAAGAGAGTTTGATGCAGGACACCAACTGTCAGGGCTGGCTCGGATGCCACTCCCTCCACCACCAGGAGGGGCACCCGAGTCAGTCCTAGACTTGCGGGGCGTAATCAGCAATGATCTGTTTCAGCTGTCTGAAGCCTTCTTAGGGAAGCTGTGGGAAACAGATCATTGCTGATTCGTTCGGTTTTGCCCTCGCGCTATCAGCCTGCTCCTTCATTCCCCGAAGTTGCACTCTCCAAGTTACAAGGTGTCTCGTCGCCGCTCTCTCTCTGTCTCTCCTTCTCTTCTTCGAGATTCTATCTCCTGCGTCGCTCTGACCTACCTCAAGTTTTCCCAAGTCTGTTTTTTCTTCCTGTCTTTATTCTGACTTTATATTTTAGGAAGGGGTTTTGTTTTGCTGCGGCGTTTTTCTGCCTGCTGGCCAGCCACCTTCTCTGGCATCTTTAGTTTCGTTTTCACGTTGCCTGTGTCTGCGCTGTTTAAGTTACGTTTGTTGTTTTTGTTTGTTTCTCCCGTCTCCTTACGGTTGAGCTTTATTTTTCACGCGTTGAGTTTTCCGCGTTGGGTTTTGTTTATCGTTTTACCGTGCTTCCACGACTTTCCTTTTATTTTCTCGCGTTGACTTTTCCGCGTTGCTTTCGTTTATTCATTTGGGTTGTGTTTCGTGTTTTAACTCTCGCACTCGCGTTCTGTTCTGACAAACGCGGTTGTGCTGTTAAACGGCACTTGGATCCACCTTTCTTCTATCACTATACGCGGTGAGTACCTCCCAGTACTCCCGCGTTACAGAACGAATCAGCCTGAACATGGATCCAGCCGCTAAGCACGAAACAGCGGAGTTAAGAGCTGCCCTCACTAACCAAGGGCAGTTGCTTGGCAGCCACGAACAGGTATTGCGACAGATTACGGCGCAACTTAATGACGTTACAGTCGCCATACAGACCCTAGCAGGTTCTGCTGCAGTTTCACCTACACCTCCCGCTAGACCTGTTGAACTCCCTGTTTTAGCTCCACACCTTGAACCTGTTCTTCCGTGTCCACCCCGCTACTCAGGGGATCCTGAGGGGTGCAGAGGATTTTTGCTGCAGTGTTCATTAATATTTGAGCAGCAGCCCTCCAGGTTTCCCTCTGAGCGTGCTAAAGTGGCTTATGTGGTAGCACTGTTGACAGAAAGAGCTCTGGCTTGGGCTACCCCTCTATGGGAAGCACAAGCAGAAGTATGCACTACACACGAGCGTTTTGCCGCAGCTATGAGGAGCGCATTTTACCATCCATCTTCAGGGGGTGTACTCGGGTCTCGTCTCTTGCGCCTAAGACAAGGTAAAATGTCTGTTGCTGATTATTCCCTGGCGTTCAGAACACTAGCCTCAGAAAGCGGATGGGAAGTTGACGCACTCACAGCAATTTATCAGGAAGGGTTAACTGATGAGCTCAAAGATGAGCTGGCACTTCGGGATCCTCCCTCTGATCTCGACGCATTGATCGCTTTCACTGTGCGTCTTGATAATCGTTACCGCGAACGTAGACATGCTAGACGGTTGCAACATCAGGCAGTTACACCTAAGCCTGACACCACACGCGTTGTAGAGCCACGTGAGGCCGTTAACGAGCCGCAGCCTATGCAGCTAGCTCACACACGTCTTTCTAGGCAAGAAAGACAAGCGCGCCTTCAGGAGGGTAGATGCTTGTACTGCGGTAGCGAAGGGCATAAACTCCAAAAATGCCCCGAGCTACAGGGAAAAGGAGCGGTCCGCCAGTAACTGAGGAGGTCCTGGCGGGCCCGGTCTCAAACCCTCCTAGCAATGGTTTATTCATACACGTTTCGCTTACCTGGCGAGGGACAGAAGGGAAACACCTCTTGGCATTTATTGATTCAGGTGCTGCTGCCAATTTTATAGACGTCGCTTTGGCAAAAGAACTGGGGGTTCCGCTTGTTGACCTAGACAAGCCTTTGTCTGTAGCGGCCGTTGATGGACGTGCCTTGACTTCAGGCGAAGTCAATAAGCAGACTATCCCGCTTGACATGAGTATTGGGGGTCACAAAGAACAGCTCGCCCTTTATGTCATTAGCGCGCCCCAGATGCGTCTTATTCTGGGTTTTCCTTGGCTCCAACGCCACAACCCAGAAGTAGATTGGCTTTCCCGTTCAGTCCGTAGTTGGGGAGCCATCTGCAAGGAAACATGCCTAAAGAGCAACCCCAAAACCACTACCAGTCACTCTCCGGACCCTGTTGACCTAACTCAGGTTCCTGCTGTTTACCACGACCTCAGAGAGGTATTCAGCAAGAAAAAGGCTGGCTTCCTTCCTCCTCATAGGGCTCATGACATAGCCATTGAGCTACTGCCAGGCACTAGTCCCCCTAGAGGCCGTCTTTTCTCCCTGGCCGTACCTGAACGTAGAGCCATGGAGACTTATATACAGGAGGCCCTGGCAGCCGGATTCATCCGGCCATCAACCTCTCCCGCTGGAGCAGGGTTTTTCTTTGTGGGGAAAAAAGACGGGGGACTCAGACCTTGTATCGATTACCGGGGGCTTAATAAGATCACGGTCAAGGATCGTCACCCTCTACCCCTCATGGCTACTGCCTTTGAGGCCCTCCAGCAGGCAACAATCTTCACTAAGCTTGATCTGAGAAGTGCCTACAACTTAGTCAGGGTAAGAGAGGGTGACGAGTGGAAGACCGCGTTTATCACACCCTCAGGTCATTATGAGTATCTTGTCATGCCCTTCGGTTTAATGAATGCCCCGGCCGTGTTCCAGCGCTTCATTAACGAAGTACTGAGGGAGGCTCTGGACAGATACGTCTTTGTTTATCTGGATGACATCCTCATCTACAGTAAATCCGAGACCGAACATAGAAAACACGTCCGGCGGGTGCTCCAACTACTCCTCGAAAACCACTTGTTTATTAAACTAGAAAAATCTCTGTTTCATGTCCAGGAAATAGGTTTTCTAGGTTACCGTATCGCCCAGAACACTCTGGCCATGGACCCCTCCAAGGTCCGGGCCGTTGCTCATTGGCCCACTCCTACCTCACTCCGTCTGGTACAGCGTTTTTTAGGGTTCGCCAATTTCTACCGCCGCTTCATTAAGGGTTTCAGTACCCTTGCGGCTCCCCTGATTACTCTCACCAAAAAGAGCCCCGGTCCCTTCGTCTGGACTCCCGAAGCCCAGCGAGCTTTCGAAGACCTGAAAATTCAGTTCACTTCTGAACCAGTGTTATGCATGCCGGATCCCGACCTACCATTCATAGTTGAGGTCGATGCGTCTGACTACGGGGTAGGTGCTGTTCTCTCCCAGAGAACCGGGTCCCCTCCTAAGCTCCATCCGTGTGCGTATTACTCCCATCGCATGTCCCCAGCTGAGCGCAATTATGACGTGGGGGACAAGGAACTCTTGGCCGTCAAATTGGCCCTCGAAGAGTGGAGACACTGGCTGGAGGGGGCTAAGCACCCTTTCCTGGTCTGGACTGACCATAAGAACCTGGCCTACCTCCAGCAGGCCAAGCGTCTGAACCCCAGACAAGCCAGGTGGTCCTTGTTTTTCGGACGCTTTGACTTCACGCTCTCCTACCGTCCGGGCACAAAAAATGCCAAACCTGATGCTCTGTCCCGCCAGTGGGAGTCGCCTCCTGACACCTCTGGGCCTAGCACCGTGCTGCCAGCTTCCAAAATCGTGGCACCCCTGCAGTGGGCCATAGAGACTGAAGTCAAACAAGCGCTCACCAGTGACCCGGGGCCTGGTGGTGGCCCATCCGGTCGTCTCTACGTCCACCCTAGGTTGCGTAAGAAGGTCATGGAGTGGGGTCACACTTCACCTTTTGCTGCTCATCCCGGGTCACGACGTACATTGAAACTCCTCCAGGGTAGATTCTGGTGGCCCGGGATGGATCAAGAGGTGACTCGTTTCGTCACCGCCTGCGAGACGTGTACCAGAAACAAGGTGACCCATACCAAACCGGCCGGTTTGTTACGTCCACTGCCTATTCCGTTGAGACCTTGGACGCACGTCGCCTTAGATTTCGTGACCGGGTTGCCTCCCTCTCGAGGTAACACCGCCATTCTGGTCATCGTAGACAGGTTTTCCAAAACCGCAAGGTTTCTGGCCTTGCCTCAGCTCCCCTCGGCCCGGGAGACTGCTTCTCTCTTCCTACACCACATAGTCCGGCACCACGGTTTTCCTACCGACGTGGTGTCCGACAGGGGACCCCAATTCACCAGTCGCTTTTGGGGTTCTTTCCTGAGGCTCTTGGGGGCCAGGGCTAGTTTGTCCTCTGGGTTTCACCCCCAGACTAATGGGCAGACTGAGCGCACCAACCAGGACCTCGAGCAGACGCTTCGGTGTCTGGCTTCCTCCAACCCCTCCTCCTGGTCTGACCAGCTTCTGTGGGCCGAGTATGCCCATAACACCTTGTGGCACTCGGCCCTCGGGATGTCCCCCTTCGAATGCCTCTACGGGTATGCCCCTCCTATGTTCGCTAACCAGGAGGAGGAGGCAGCCGTTCTGGGTGCCCGGGCTTTGGTGCGGCGATGTAGGGTGGCTTGGCGTAAGGCCCGTAAGGCCTTGATGTCTGCCTCCTCCGGCTACTGTCGGAGTGCCGATAAGCACCGCCTTCCTGCCTTGTCGTTTCGCCCGGGTCAGCGCGTCTGGTTGTCCGCCAAGGACCTGCCTGTCCGCGGCGGAACCAAGAAGCTGGCTCCTCGCTACCTGGGCCCCTTCAAGGTGGACAGGCGCATCAACCCGGTCGCTTACCGGTTGGTGCTCCCGCCGTCTATGAAGGTCCACCCGGTTTTTCACGCTTCTCGTCTCCGTCCTGTCTTGTGTAACATGCCCCGTGCTCCTGCCCCGCCGGCTCCCCGCATGGTTGATGGTGGTCCTGTGTACACGGTCAGCCGGTTGTTGGACCACCGCCGTGTTCGGGGTCGGGACCAATACCTGGTTGACTGGACGGGTTATGGCCCCGAGGAACGCTCCTGGGTCCCCGCCTCCCGCATCGTTGATAGGTCCCTTATCCGGGATTTCCGCCGTGACAGGGCCGTCGCATTGGGCCCGCGTGGTCTCGGGCCTAGAGGGGGGGGCTCTGTCAGGGCTGGCTCGGATGCCACTCCCTCCACCACCAGGAGGGGCACCCGAGTCAGTCCTAGACTTGCGGGGCGTAATCAGCAATGATCTGTTTCAGCTGTCTGAAGCCTTCTTAGGGAAGCTGTGGGAAACAGATCATTGCTGATTCGTTCGGTTTTGCCCTCGCGCTATCAGCCTGCTCCTTCATTCCCCGAAGTTGCACTCTCCAAGTTACAAGGTGTCTCGTCGCCGCTCTCTCTCTGTCTCTCCTTCTCTTCTTCGAGATTCTATCTCCTGCGTCGCTCTGACCTACCTCAAGTTTTCCCAAGTCTGTTTTTTCTTCCTGTCTTTATTCTGACTTTATATTTTAGGAAGGGGTTTTGTTTTGCTGCGGCGTTTTTCTGCCTGCTGGCCAGCCACCTTCTCTGGCATCTTTAGTTTCGTTTTCACGTTGCCTGTGTCTGCGCTGTTTAAGTTACGTTTGTTGTTTTTGTTTGTTTCTCCCGTCTCCTTACGGTTGAGCTTTATTTTTCACGCGTTGAGTTTTCCGCGTTGGGTTTTGTTTATCGTTTTACCGTGCTTCCACGACTTTCCTTTTATTTTCTCGCGTTGACTTTTCCGCGTTGCTTTCGTTTATTCATTTGGGTTGTGTTTCGTGTTTTAACTCTCGCACTCGCGTTCTGTTCTGACAAACGCGGTTGTGCTGTTAAACGGCACTTGGATCCACCTTTCTTCTATCACTATACGCGGTGAGTACCTCCCAGTACTCCCGCGTTACACCAACATTGTCCTTACTGAATCATGACTGATGCAATGACATTTTATATTTGTCACTATTTATGAGTTTTGGCTGACTTGCTCTTTTTCATTTTTCCACCCAAACCTATTGAGCACAACTCGAATGGAACAGCAGAGGACAGAACAAGTCCTCTTCCACTTCCAAATGGACAGAAGAATCTTTTTCATATCTAAAAGGTATAGACATTGAAGAGAGTTTGATGCAGGACACCAACATTGTCCTTACTGAATAATGATTGATGCAATGACATTTTATATTGTTCACTTTTTATGAGTTTTGGCTGACTTGCTCTTTTTCATTTTTCCACCCATACCTATTGAGCACAACTCGAACGGAACAGCAGAGGACAGAACAAGTCCTCTTCCACTTCCAAATGGACAGAAGAATCCTTTTCATATATAAAAGGTATAGACATTGAAGAGAGTTTGATGCAGGACACCAACATTGTCCTTACTGAATCATGACTGATGCAATGACATTTTATATTTGTCACTCTTTATGAGTTTTGGCTGACTTGCTCTTTTTCATTTTTCCACCCATACCTATTGAGCACAACTTGAACGGAACAGCAGAGGACAGAACAAGTCCTCTTCCACTTCCAAATGGACAGAAGAATCTTTTTCATATCTAAAAGGTATAGACATTGAAGAGAGTTTGATGCAGGACACCAACATTGTCCTTACTGAATCATGACTGATGCAATGACATTTTATATTTTTCACTCTTTGATTTTTGGCTGACTTGCTCTTTTTCATTTTTCCACCCATACCTTTTGAGCACAATTCGAAGGGAACAGCAGAGGACAGAACAAGTCCTCTTCCACTTCCAAATGGACAGAAGAATCTTTTTCATATCTAAAAGGTATAGACATTGAAGAGAGTTTGATGCAGGACACCAACATTGTCCTTACTGAATAATGATTGATGCAATGACATTTTATATTGTTCACTTTTTATGAGTTTTGGCTGACTTGCTCTTTTTCATTTTTCCACCCATACCTATTGAGCACAACTCGAACGGAACAGCAGAGGACAGAACAAGTCCTCTTCCACTTCCAAATGGACAGAAGAATCCTTTTCATATATAAAAGGTATAGACATTGAAGAGAGTTTGATGCAGGACACCAACATTGTCCTTACTGAATCATGACTGATGCAATGACATTTTATATTTGTCACTCTTTATGAGTTTTGGCTGACTTGCTCTTTTTCATTTTTCCACCCATACCTATTGAGCACAACTTGAACGGAACAGCAGAGGACAGAACAAGTCCTCTTCCACTTCCAAATGGACAGAAGAATCTTTTTCATATCTAAAAGGTATAGACATTGAAGAGAGTTTGATGCAGGACACCAACATTGTCCTTACTGAATCATGACTGATGCAATGACATTTTATATTTTTCACTCTTTGAGTTTTGGCTGACTTGCTCTTTTTCATTTTTCCACCCATACCTTTTGAGCACAATTCGAAGGGAACAGCAGAGGACAGAACAAGTCCTCTTCCACTTCCAAATGGACAGAAGAATCCTTTTTATATCTAAAAGGTATAGACATTGAAGAGAGTTTGATGCAGGACACCAACATTGTCCTTACTGAATCATGACTGATGCAATGACATTTTATATTTGTCACTATTTATGAGTTTTGGCTGACTTGCTCTTTTTCATTTTTCCACCCATACCTATTGAGCACAACTCGAACGTAACAGCAGAGGACAGAACAAGTCCTCTTCCACTTCCAAATGGACAGAAGAATCTTTTTCATATCTAAAAGGTATAGACATTGAAGAGAGTTTGATGCAGGACACCAACATTGTCCTTACTGAATAATGATTGATGCAATGACATTTTATATTGTTCACTTTTTATGAGTTTTGGCTGACTTGCTCTTTTTCATTTTTCCACCCATACCTATTGAGCACAATTCGAACGGAACAGCAGAGGACAGAACAAGTCCTCTTCCACTTCCAAATGGACAGAAGAATCCTTTTTATATCTAAAAGGTATAGACATTGAAGAGAGTTTGATGCAGGTCACCAACATTGTCCTTACTGAATCATGACTGATGCAATGACATTTTATATTGTTCACTTTTTATGAGTTTTGGCTGACTTGCTCTTTTTCATTTTTCCACCCATACCTTTTGAGCACAACTCGAAGGGAACAGCAGAGGACAGAACAAGTCCTCTTCCACTTCCAAATGGACAGAAGAATACTTTTCATATCTAAAAGGTATAGACATTGAAGAGAGTTTGATGCAGGACACCAACATTGTCCTTACTGAATAATGATTGATGCAATGACATTTTATATTGTTCACTTTTTATGAGTTTTGGCTGACTTGCTCTTTTTCATTTTTCCACCCATACCTTTTGAGCACAATTCGAAGGGAACAGCAGAGGACAGAACAAGTCCTCTTCCACTTCCAAATGGACAGAAGAATCCTTTTTATATCTAAAAGGTATAGACATTGAAGAGAGTTTGATGCAGGACACCAACATTGTCCTTACTGAATCATGACTGATGCAATGACATTTTATATTGTTCACTTTTTATGAGTTTTGGCTGACTTGCTCTTTTTTATTTTTCCACCCATACCTATTGAGAACAACTCGAACGGAACAGCAGAGGACAGAACAAGTCATCTTCCACTTCCAAATGGACAGAAGAATCCTTTTTATATCTAAAAGGTATAGACATTGAAGAGAGTTTGATGCAGGTCACCAACATTGTCCTTACTGAATCATGACTGATGCAATGACATTTTATATTTTTCACTCTTTATGAGTTTTGGCTGACTTGCTCTTTTTCATTTTTCCACCCATACCTATTGAGCACAACTCGAACGGAACAGCAAAGGACAGAACAAGTCCTCTTCCACTTCCAAATGGACAGAAGAATCCTTTTTATATCTAAAAGGTATAGACATTGAAGAGAGTTTGATGCAGGTCACCAACATTATCCTTACTGAATCATGACTGATGCAATGACATTTTATATTTTTCACTCTTTATGAGTTTTGGCTGACTTGCTCTTTTTCATTTTTCCACCCATACCTATTGAGCACAACTCGAACGGAACAGCAGAGGACAGAACAAGTCCTCTTCCACTTCCAAATGGACAGAAGAATCCTTTTCATATCTAAAAGGTATAGACATTGAAGAGAGTTTGATGCAGGACACCAACATTGTCCTTACTGAATAGTGATTGATGCAATGACATTTTATATTGTTCACTTTTTATGAGTTTTGGCTGACTTGCTCTTTTTCATTTTTCCACCCGTACCTTTTGAGCACAACTCGAAGGGAACAGCAGAGGACAGAACAAGTCCTCTTCCACTTCCAAATGGACAGAAGAATACTTTTCATATCTAAAAGGTATAGACATTGAAGAGAGTTTGATGCAGGACACCAACATTGTCCTTACTGAATAATGATTGATGCAATGATATTTTATATTGTTCACTTTTTATGAGTTTTGGCTGACTTGCTCTTTTTCATTTTTCCACCCATACCTTTTGAGCACAATTCGAAGGGAACAGCAGAGGACAGAACAAGTCCTCTTCCACTTCCAAATGGACAGAAGAATCCTTTTTATATCTAAAAGGTATAGACATTGAAGAGAGTTTGATGCAGGACAGCAACATTGTCCTTACTGAATCATGACTGATGCAATGACATTTTATATTGTTCACTTTTTATGAGTTTTGGCTGACTTGCTCTTTTTCATTTTTCCACCCATACCTATTGAGCACAACTTGAACGGAACAGCAGAGGACAGAACAAGTCCTCTTCCACTTCCAAATGGACAGAAGAATCCTTTTCATATATAAAAGGTATAGACATTGAAGAGAGTTTGATGCAGGACACCAACATTGTCCTTACTGAATAGTGATTGATGCAATGACATTTTATATTGTTCACTTTTTATGAGTTTTGTCTGACTTGCTCTTTTTCATTTTTCCACCCATACCTTTTGAGCACAACTCGAAGGGAACAGCAGAGGACAGAACAAGTCCTCTTCCACTTCCAAATGGACAGAAGAATCCTTTTTATATCTAAAAGGTATAGACATTGAAGAGAGTTTGATGCAGGACACCAACATTGTCCTTACTGAATCATGACTGATGCAATGACATTTTATATTTTTCACTCTTTGAGTTTTGGCTGACTTGCTCTTTTTCATTTTTCCACCCATACCTTTTGAGCACAACTCGAAGGGAACAGCAGAGGACAGAACAAGTCCTCTTCCACTTCCAAATGGACAGAAGAATACTTTTCATATCTAAAAGGTATAGACATTGAAGAGAGTTTGATGCAGGACACCAACATTGTCCTTACTGAATAATGATTGATGCAATGACATTTTATATTGTTCACTTTTTATGAGTTTTGGCTGACTTGCTCTTTTTCATTTTTCCACCCATACCTTTTGAGCACAATTCGAAGGGAACATCAGAGGACAGAACAAGTCCTCTTCCACTTCCAAATGGACAGAAGAATCCTTTTTATATCTAAAAGGTATAGACATTGAAGAGAGTTTGATGCAGGACACCAACATTGTCCTTACTGAATCATGACTGATGCAATGACATTTTATATTTGTCACTATTTATGAGTTTTGGCTGACTTGCTCTTTTTCATTTTTCCACCCAAACCTATTGAGCACAACTCGAATGGAACAGCAGAGGACAGAACAAGTCCTCTTCCACTTCCAAATGGACAGAAGAATCTTTTTCATATCTAAAAGGTATAGACATTGAAGAGAGTTTGATGCAGGACACCAACATTGTCCTTACTGAATAATGATTGATGCAATGACATTTTATATTGTTCACTTTTTATGAGTTTTGGCTGACTTGCTCTTTTTCATTTTTCCACCCATACCTATTGAGCACAACTCGAACGGAACAGCAGAGGACAGAACAAGTCCTCTTCCACTTCCAAATGGACAGAAGAATCCTTTTTATATCTAAAAGGTATAGACATTGAAGAGAGTTTGATGCAGGACACCAACATTGTCCTTACTGAATCATGACTGATGCAATGACATTTTATATTTGTCACTCTTTATGAGTTTTGGCTGACTTCCTCTTTTTCATTTTTCCACCCATACCTATTGAGCACAACTTGAACGGAACAGCAGAGGACAGAACAAGTCCTCTTCCACTTCCAAATGGACAGAAGAATCTTTTTCATATCTAAAAGGTATAGACATTGAAGAGAGTTTGATGCAGGACACCAACATTGTCCTTACTGAATAATGACTGATGCAATGACATTTTATATTGTTCACTTTTTATGAGTTTTGGCTGACTTGCTCTTTTTCATTTTTCCACCCATACCTATTGAGCACAACTCGAACGGAACAGCAGAGGACAGAACAAGTCCTCTTCCACTTCCAAATGGACAGAAGAATCCTTTTTATATCTAACAGGTATAGACATTGAAGAGAGTTTGATGCAGGACACCAACATAGTCCTTACTGAATCATGACTGATGCAATGACATTTTATATTTTTCACTCTTTGAGTTTTGGCTGACTTGCTCTTTTTCATTTTTCCACCCATACCTATTGAGCACAACTCGAACGGAACAGCAGAGGACAGAACAAGTCCTCTTCCACTTCCAAATGGACAGAAGAATACTTTTCATATCTAAAAGGTATAGACATTGAAGAGAGTTTGATGCAGGACACCAACATTGTCCTTACTGAATCATGACTGATGCAATGACATTTTATATTGTTCACTTTTTATGAGTTTTGGCTGACTTGCTCTTTTTTATTTTTCCACCCATACCTATTGAGAACAACTCGAACGGAACAGCAGAGGACAGAACAAGTCATCTTCCACTTCCAAATGGACAGAAGAATCCTTTTTATATCTAAAAGGTATAGACATTGAAGAGAGTTTGATGCAGGTCACCAACATTGTCCTTACTGAATCATGACTGATGCAATGACATTTTATATTTTTCACTCTTTATGAGTTTTGGCTGACTTGCTCTTTTTCATTTTTCCACCCATACCTATTGAGCACAACTCGAACGGAACAGCAAAGGACAGAACAAGTCCTCTTCCACTTCCAAATGGACAGAAGAATCCTTTTTATATCTAAAAGGTATAGACATTGAAGAGAGTTTGATGCAGGTCACCAACATTATCCTTACTGAATCATGACTGATGCAATGACATTTTATATTTTTCACTCTTTATGAGTTTTGGCTGACTTGCTCTTTTTCATTTTTCCACCCATACCTATTGAGCACAACTCGAACGGAACAGCAGAGGACAGAACAAGTCCTCTTCCACTTCCAAATGGACAGAAGAATCCTTTTCATATCTAAAAGGTATAGACATTGAAGAGAGTTTGATGCAGGACACCAACATTGTCCTTACTGAATAGTGATTGATGCAATGACATTTTATATTGTTCACTTTTTATGAGTTTTGGCTGACTTGCTCTTTTTCATTTTTCCACCCGTACCTTTTGAGCACAACTCGAAGGGAACAGCAGAGGACAGAACAAGTCCTCTTCCACTTCCAAATGGACAGAAGAATACTTTTCATATCTAAAAGGTATAGACATTGAAGAGAGTTTGATGCAGGACACCAACATTGTCCTTACTGAATAATGATTGATGCAATGATATTTTATATTGTTCACTTTTTATGAGTTTTGGCTGACTTGCTCTTTTTCATTTTTCCACCCATACCTTTTGAGCACAATTCGAAGGGAACAGCAGAGGACAGAACAAGTCCTCTTCCACTTCCAAATGGACAGAAGAATCCTTTTTATATCTAAAAGGTATAGACATTGAAGAGAGTTTGATGCAGGACAGCAACATTGTCCTTACTGAATCATGACTGATGCAATGACATTTTATATTGTTCACTTTTTATGAGTTTTGGCTGACTTGCTCTTTTTCATTTTTCCACCCATACCTATTGAGCACAACTTGAACGGAACAGCAGAGGACAGAACAAGTCCTCTTCCACTTCCAAATGGACAGAAGAATCCTTTTCATATATAAAAGGTATAGACATTGAAGAGAGTTTGATGCAGGACACCAACATTGTCCTTACTGAATAGTGATTGATGCAATGACATTTTATATTGTTCACTTTTTATGAGTTTTGTCTGACTTGCTCTTTTTCATTTTTCCACCCATACCTTTTGAGCACAACTCGAAGGGAACAGCAGAGGACAGAACAAGTCCTCTTCCACTTCCAAATGGACAGAAGAATCCTTTTTATATCTAAAAGGTATAGACATTGAAGAGAGTTTGATGCAGGACACCAACATTGTCCTTACTGAATCATGACTGATGCAATGACATTTTATATTTTTCACTCTTTGAGTTTTGGCTGACTTGCTCTTTTTCATTTTTCCACCCATACCTTTTGAGCACAACTCGAAGGGAACAGCAGAGGACAGAACAAGTCCTCTTCCACTTCCAAATGGACAGAAGAATACTTTTCATATCTAAAAGGTATAGACATTGAAGAGAGTTTGATGCAGGACACCAACATTGTCCTTACTGAATAATGATTGATGCAATGACATTTTATATTGTTCACTTTTTATGAGTTTTGGCTGACTTGCTCTTTTTCATTTTTCCACCCATACCTTTTGAGCACAATTCGAAGGGAACATCAGAGGACAGAACAAGTCCTCTTCCACTTCCAAATGGACAGAAGAATCCTTTTTATATCTAAAAGGTATAGACATTGAAGAGAGTTTGATGCAGGACACCAACATTGTCCTTACTGAATCATGACTGATGCAATGACATTTTATATTTGTCACTATTTATGAGTTTTGGCTGACTTGCTCTTTTTCATTTTTCCACCCAAACCTATTGAGCACAACTCGAATGGAACAGCAGAGGACAGAACAAGTCCTCTTCCACTTCCAAATGGACAGAAGAATCTTTTTCATATCTAAAAGGTATAGACATTGAAGAGAGTTTGATGCAGGACACCAACATTGTCCTTACTGAATAATGATTGATGCAATGACATTTTATATTGTTCACTTTTTATGAGTTTTGGCTGACTTGCTCTTTTTCATTTTTCCACCCATACCTATTGAGCACAACTCGAACGGAACAGCAGAGGACAGAACAAGTCCTCTTCCACTTCCAAATGGACAGAAGAATCCTTTTTATATCTAAAAGGTATAGACATTGAAGAGAGTTTGATGCAGGACACCAACATTGTCCTTACTGAATCATGACTGATGCAATGACATTTTATATTTGTCACTCTTTATGAGTTTTGGCTGACTTCCTCTTTTTCATTTTTCCACCCATACCTATTGAGCACAACTTGAACGGAACAGCAGAGGACAGAACAAGTCCTCTTCCACTTCCAAATGGACAGAAGAATCTTTTTCATATCTAAAAGGTATAGACATTGAAGAGAGTTTGATGCAGGACACCAACATTGTCCTTACTGAATAATGACTGATGCAATGACATTTTATATTGTTCACTTTTTATGAGTTTTGGCTGACTTGCTCTTTTTCATTTTTCCACCCATACCTATTGAGCACAACTCGAACGGAACAGCAGAGGACAGAACAAGTCCTCTTCCACTTCCAAATGGACAGAAGAATCCTTTTTATATCTAACAGGTATAGACATTGAAGAGAGTTTGATGCAGGACACCAACATAGTCCTTACTGAATCATGACTGATGCAATGACATTTTATATTTTTCACTCTTTGAGTTTTGGCTGACTTGCTCTTTTTCATTTTTCCACCCATACCTATTGAGCACAACTCGAACGGAACAGCAGAGGACAGAACAAGTCCTCTTCCACTTCCAAATGGACAGAAGAATACTTTTCATATCTAAAAGGTATAGACATTGAAGAGAGTTTGATGCAGGACACCAACATTGTCCTTACTGAATAATGATTGATGCAATGACATTTTATATTGTTCACTTTTTATGAGTTTTGGCTGACTTGCTCTTTTTTCATTTTTCCACCCATACCTTTTGAGCACAATTCGAAGGGAACAGCAGAGGACAGAACAAGTCCTCTTCCACTTCCAAATGGACAGAAGAATCCTTTTTATATCTAAAAGGTATAGACATTGAAGAGAGTTTGATGCAGGACACCAACATTGTCCTTACTGAATCATGACTGATGCAATGACATTTTATATTTGTCACTATTTATGAGTTTTGGCTGACTTGCTCTTTTTCATTTTTCCACCCATACCTATTGAGCACAACTCGAACGTAACAGCAGAGGACAGAACAAGTCCTCTTCCACTTCCAAATGGACAGAAGAATCTTTTTCATATCTAAAAGGTATAGACATTGAAGAGAGTTTGATGCAGGACACCAACATTGTCCTTACTGAATCATGACTGATGCAATGACATTTTATATTTGTCACTATTTATGAGTTTTGGCTGACTTGCTCTTTTTCATTTTTCCACCCAAACCTATTGAGCACAACTCGAATGGAACAGCAGAGGACAGAACAAGTCCTCTTCCACTTCCAAATGGACAGAAGAATCTTTTTCATATCTAAAAGGTATAGACATTGAAGAGAGTTTGATGCAGGACACCAACATTGTCCTTACTGAATAATGACTGATGCAATGACATTTTATATTGTTCACTTTTTATGAGTTTTGGCTGACTTGCTCTTTTTCATTTTTCCACCCATACCTATTGAGCACAACTCGAACGGAACAGCAGAGGACAGAACAAGTCCTCTTCCACTTCCAAATGGACAGAAGAATCCTTTTTATATCTAACAGGTATAGACATTGAAGAGAGTTTGATGCAGGACACCAACATTGTCCTTACTGAATCATGACTGATGCAATGACATTTTATATTTTTCACTCTTTGAGTTTTGGCTGACTTGCTCTTTTTCATTTTTCCACCCATACCTATTGAGCACAACTCGAACGGAACAGCAGAGGACAGAACAAGTCCTCTTCCACTTCCAAATGGACAGAAGAATACTTTTCATATCTAAAAGGTATAGACATTGAAGAGAGTTTGATGCAGGACACCAACATTGTCCTTACTGAATAATGATTGATGCAATGACATTTTATATTGTTCACTTTTTATGAGTTTTGGCTGACTTGCTCTTTTTCATTTTTCCACCCATACCTTTTGAGCACAATTCGAAGGGAACAGCAGAGGACAGAACAAGTCCTCTTCCACTTCCAAATGGACAGAAGAATCCTTTTCATATATAAAAGGTATAGACATTGAAGAGAGTTTGATGCAGGACACCAACATTGTCCTTACTGAATAGTGATTGATGCAATGACATTTTATATTGTTCACTTTTTATGAGTTTTGGCTGACTTGCTCTTTTTCATTTTTCCACCCATACCTTTTGAGCACAACTTGAACGGAACAGCAGAGGACAGAACAAGTCCTCTTCCACTTCCAAATGGACAGAAGAATCTTTTTCATATCTAAAAGGTATAGACATTGAAGAGAGTTTGATGCAGGACACCAACATTGTCCTTACTGAATAATGACTGATGCAATGACATTTTATATTGTTCACTTTTTATGAGTTTTGGCTGACTTGCTCTTTTTCATTTTTCCACCCATACCTATTGAGCACAACTCGAACGGAACAGCAGAGGACAGAACAAGTCCTCTTCCACTTCCAAATGGACAGAAGAATCCTTTTTATATCTAACAGGTATAGACATTGAAGAGAGTTTGATGCAGGACACCAACATTGTCCTTACTGAATCATGACTGATGCAATGACATTTTATATTTTTCACTCTTTGAGTTTTGGCTGACTTGCTCTTTTTCATTTTTCCACCCATACCTATTGAGCACAACTCGAACGGAACAGCAGAGGACAGAACAAGTCCTCTTCCACTTCCAAATGGACAGAAGAATACTTTTCATATCTAAAAGGTATAGACATTGAAGAGAGTTTGATGCAGGACACCAACATTGTCCTTACTGAATAATGATTGATGCAATGACATTTTATATTGTTCACTTTTTATGAGTTTTGGCTGACTTGCTCTTTTTCATTTTTCCACCCATACCTTTTGAGCACAATTCGAAGGGAACAGCAGAGGACAGAACAAGTCCTCTTCCACTTCCAAATGGACAGAAGAATCCTTTTTATATCTAAAAGGTATAGACATTGAAGAGAGTTTGATGCAGGACACCAACATTGTCCTTACTGAATAATGATTGAGGCAATGACATTTTATATTGTTCACTTTTTATGAGTTTTGGCTGACTTGCTCTTTTTCATTTTTCCACCCATACCTTTTGAGCACAATTCGAAGGGAACAGCAGAGGACAGAACAAGTCCTCTTCCACTTCCAAATGGACAGAAGAATCCTTTTTATATCTAAAAGGTATAGACATTGAAGAGAGTTTGATGCAGGACACCAACATTGTCCTTACTGAATCATGACTGATGCAATGACATTTTATATTTGTCACTATTTATGAGTTTTGGCTGACTTGCTCTTTTTCATTTTTCCACCCAAACCTATTGAGCACAACTCGAATGGAACAGCAGAGGACAGAACAAGTCCTCTTCCACTTCCAAATGGACAGAAGAATCTTTTTCATATCTAAAAGGTATAGACATTGAAGAGAGTTTGATGCAGGACACCAACATTGTTCTTACTGAATAATGATTGATGCAATGACATTTTATATTGTTCACTTTTTATGAGTTTTGGCTGACTTGCTCTTTTTCATTTTTCCACCCATACCTATTGAGCACAACTCGAACGGAACAGCAGAGGACAGAACAAGTCCTCTTCCACTTCCAAATGGACAGAAGAATCCTTTTCATATATAAAAGGTATAGACATTGAAGAGAGTTTGATGCAGGACACCAACATTGTCCTTACTGAATCATGACTGATGCAATGACATTTTATATTTGTCACTCTTTATGAGTTTTGGCTGACTTGCTCTTTTTCATTTTTCCACCCATACCTATTGAGCACAACTTGAACGGAACAGCAGAGGACAGAACAAGTCCTCTTCCACTTCCAAATGGACAGAAGAATCTTTTTCATATCTAAAAGGTATAGACATTGAAGAGAGTTTGATGCAGGACACCAACATTGTCCTTACTGAATCATGACTGATGCAATGACATTTTATATTTTTCACTCTTTGATTTTTGGCTGACTTGCTCTTTTTCATTTTTCCACCCATACCTTTTGAGCACAATTCGAAGGGAACAGCAGAGGACAGAACAAGTCCTCTTCCACTTCCAAATGGACAGAAGAATCTTTTTCATATCTAAAAGGTATAGACATTGAAGAGAGTTTGATGCAGGACACCAACATTGTCCTTACTGAATAATGATTGATGCAATGACATTTTATATTGTTCACTTTTTATGAGTTTTGGCTGACTTGCTCTTTTTCATTTTTCCACCCATACCTATTGAGCACAACTCGAACGGAACAGCAGAGGACAGAACAAGTCCTCTTCCACTTCCAAATGGACAGAAGAATCCTTTTCATATATAAAAGGTATAGACATTGAAGAGAGTTTGATGCAGGACACCAACATTGTCCTTACTGAATCATGACTGATGCAATGACATTTTATATTTGTCACTCTTTATGAGTTTTGGCTGACTTGCTCTTTTTCATTTTTCCACCCATACCTATTGAGCACAACTTGAACGGAACAGCAGAGGACAGAACAAGTCCTCTTCCACTTCCAAATGGACAGAAGAATCTTTTTCATATCTAAAAGGTATAGACATTGAAGAGAGTTTGATGCAGGACACCAACATTGTCCTTACTGAATCATGACTGATGCAATGACATTTTATATTTTTCACTCTTTGAGTTTTGGCTGACTTGCTCTTTTTCATTTTTCCACCCATACCTTTTGAGCACAATTCGAAGGGAACAGCAGAGGACAGAACAAGTCCTCTTCCACTTCCAAATGGACAGAAGAATCCTTTTTATATCTAAAAGGTATAGACATTGAAGAGAGTTTGATGCAGGACACCAACATTGTCCTTACTGAATCATGACTGATGCAATGACATTTTATATTTGTCACTATTTATGAGTTTTGGCTGACTTGCTCTTTTTCATTTTTCCACCCATACCTATTGAGCACAACTCGAACGTAACAGCAGAGGACAGAACAAGTCCTCTTCCACTTCCAAATGGACAGAAGAATCTTTTTCATATCTAAAAGGTATAGACATTGAAGAGAGTTTGATGCAGGACACCAACATTGTCCTTACTGAATAATGATTGATGCAATGACATTTTATATTTTTCACTCTTTGAGTTTTGGCTGACTTGCTCTTTTTCATTTTTCCACCCATACCTTTTGAGCACAATTCGAAGGGAACAGCAGAGGACAGAACAAGTCCTCTTCCACTTCCAAATGGACAGAAGAATCCTTTTTATATCTAAAAGGTATAGACATTGAAGAGAGTTTGATGCAGGACACCAACATTGTCCTTACTGAATCATGACTGATGCAATGACATTTTATATTTGTCACTATTTATGAGTTTTGGCTGACTTGCTCTTTTTCATTTTTCCACCCATACCTATTGAGCACAACTCGAACGTAACAGCAGAGGACAGAACAAGTCCTCTTCCACTTCCAAATGGACAGAAGAATCTTTTTCATATCTAAAAGGTATAGACATTGAAGAGAGTTTGATGCAGGACACCAACATTGTCCTTACTGAATAATGATTGATGCAATGACATTTTATATTGTTCACTTTTTATGAGTTTTGGCTGACTTGCTCTTTTTCATTTTTCCACCCATACCTATTGAGCACAATTCGAACGGAACAGCAGAGGACAGAACAAGTCCTCTTCCACTTCCAAATGGACAGAAGAATCCTTTTTATATCTAAAAGGTATAGACATTGAAGAGAGTTTGATGCAGGACACCAACATTGTCCTTACTGAATCATGACTGATGCAATGACATTTTATATTTGTCACTATTTATGAGTTTTGGCTGACTTGCTCTTTTTCATTTTTCCACCCATACCTATTGAGCACAACTCGAACGTAACAGCAGAGGACAGAACAAGTCCTCTTCCACTTCCAAATGGACAGAAGAATCTTTTTCATATCTAAAAGGTATAGACATTGAAGAGAGTTTGATGCAGGACACCAACATTGTCCTTACTGAATAATGATTGATGCAATGACATTTTATATTGTTCACTTTTTATGAGTTTTGGCTGACTTGCTCTTTTTCATTTTTCCACCCATACCTATTGAGCACAATTCGAACGGAACAGCAGAGGACAGAACAAGTCCTCTTCCACTTCCAAATGGACAGAAGAATCCTTTTTATATCTAAAAGGTATAGACATTGAAGAGAGTTTGATGCAGGTCACCAACATTGTCCTTACTGAATCATGACTGATGCAATGACATTTTATATTGTTCACTTTTTATGAGTTTTGGCTGACTTGCTCTTTTTTATTTTTCCACCCATACCTATTGAGCACAACTCGAAGGGAACAGCAGAGGACAGAACAAGTCCTCTTCCACTTCCAAATGGACAGAAGAATCCTTTTCATATCTAAAAGGTATAGACATTGAAGAGAGTTTGATGCAGGACACCAACATTGTCCTTACTGAATCATGATTGATGCAATGACATTTTATATTGTTCACTTTTTATGAGTTTTGGCTGACTTGCTCTTTTTCATTTTTCCACCCATACCTATTGAGCACAACTCGAACGGAACAGCAGAGGACAGAACAAGTCCTCTTCCACTTCCAAATGGACAGAAGAATCCTTTTCATATCTAAAAGGTATAGACATTGAAGAGAGTTTGATGCAGGACACCAACATTGTCCTTACTGAATCATGACTGATGCAATGACATTTTATATTTTTCACTCTTTATGAGTTTTGGCTGACTTGCTCTTTTTCATTTTTCCACCCATACCTATTGAGCACAACTCGAACGGAACAGCAGAGGACAGAACAAGTCCTCTTCCACTTCCAAATGGACAGAAGAATCTTTTTCATATCTAAAAGGTATAGACATTGAAGAGAGTTTGATGCAGGACACCAACATTGTCCTTACTGAATAATGACTGATGCAATGACATTTTATATTGTTCACTTTTTATGAGTTTTGGCTGACTTGCTCTTTTTTATTTTTCCACCCATACCTATTGAGCACAACTCGAAAGGAACAGCAGAGGACAGAACAAGTCCTCTTCCACTTCCAAATGGACAGAAGAATCCTTTTCATATCTAAAAGGTATAGACATTGAAGAGAGTTTGATGCAGGACACCAACATTGTCCTTACTGAATCATGACTGATGCAATGACATTTTATATTTTTCACTCTTTATGAGTTTTGGCTGACTTGCTCTTTTTCATTTTTCCACCCATACCTATTGAGCACAACTCGAACGTAACAGCAGAGGACAGAACAAGTCCTCTTCCACTTCCAAATGGACAGAAGAATCCTTTTCATATCTAAAAGGTATAGACATTGATTGAAGAGAGTTTGATGCAGGACACCAACATTGTCCTTACTGAATAATGATTGATGCAATGACATTTTATATTGTTCACTTCTTATGAGTTTTGGCTGACTTGCTCTTTTTCATTTTTCCACCCATACCTTTTGAGCACAATTCGAAGGGAACAGCAGAGGACAGAACAAGTCCTCTTCCACTTCCAAATGGACAGAAGAATCCTTTTCATATCTAAAAGGTATAGACATTGAAGAGAGTTTGATGCAGGACACCAACATTGTCCTTACTGAATCATGATTGATGCAATGACATTTTATATTGTTCACTTTTTATGAGTTTTGGCTGACTTGCTCTTTTTCATTTTTCCACCCATACCTATTGAGCACAACTCGAACGGAACAGCAGAGGACAGAACAAGTCCTCTTCCACTTCCAAATGGACAGAAGAATCCTTTTCATATCTAAAAGGTATAGACATTGAAGAGAGTTTGATGCAGGACACCAACATTGTCCTTACTGAATCATGACTGATGCAATGACATTTTATATTTTTCACTCTTTATGAGTTTTGGCTGACTTGCTCTTTTTCATTTTTCCACCCATACCTATTGAGCACAACTCGAACGGAACAGCAGAGGACAGAACAAGTCCTCTTCCACTTCCAAATGGACAGAAGAATCTTTTTCATATCTAAAAGGTATAGACATTGAAGAGAGTTTGATGCAGGACACCAACATTGTCCTTACTGAATAATGACTGATGCAATGACATTTTATATTGTTCACTTTTTATGAGTTTTGGCTGACTTGCTCTTTTTCATTTTTCCACCCATACCTTTTGAGCACAACTCGAAGGGAACAGCAGAGGACAGAACAAGTCCTCTTCCACTTCCAAATGGACAGAAGAATACTTTTCATATCTAAAAGGTATAGACATTGAAGAGAGTTTGATGCAGGACATCAACATTGTCCTTACTGAATAATGATTGATGCAATGACATTTTATATTGTTCACTTTTTATGAGTTTTGGCTGACTTGCTCTTTTTCATTTTTCCACCCATACCTATTGAGCACAATTCGAAGGGAACAGCAGAGGACAGAACAAGTCCTCTTCCACTTCCAAATGGACAGAAGAATCTTTTTCATATCTAAAAGGTATAGACATTGAAGAGAGTTTGATGCAGGACACCAACATTGTCCTTACTGAATCATGACTGATGCAATGACATTTTATATTTGTCACTCTTTATGAGTTTTGGCTGACTTCCTCTTTTTCATTTTTCCACCCATACCTATTGAGCACAACTTGAACGGAACAGCAGAGGACAGAACAAGTCCTCTTCCACTTCCAAATGGACAGAAGAATCTTTTTCATATCTAAAAGGTATAGACATTGAAGAGAGTTTGATGCAGGACACCAACATTGTCCTTACTGAATAATGACTGATGCAATGACATTTTATATTGTTCACTTTTTATGAGTTTTGGCTGACTTGCTCTTTTTCATTTTTCCACCCATACCTTTTGAGCACAACTCGAAGGGAACAGCAGAGGACAGAACAAGTCCTCTTCCACTTCCAAATGGACAGAAGAATACTTTTCATATCTAAAAGGTATAGACATTGAAGAGAGTTTGATGCAGGACATCAACATTGTCCTTACTGAATAATGATTGATGCAATGACATTTTATATTGTTCACTTTTTATGAGTTTTGGCTGACTTGCTCTTTTTCATTTTTCCACCCATACCTTTTGAGCACAATTCGAAGGGAACAGCAGAGGACAGAACAAGTCCTCTTCCACTTCCAAATGGACAGAAGAATCCTTTTTATATCTAAAAGGTATAGACATTGAAGAGAGTTTGATGCAGGACACCAACATTGTCCTTACTGAATCATGACTGATGCAATGACATTTTATATTTGTCACTATTTATGAGTTTTGGCTGACTTGCTCTTTTTCATTTTTCCACCCAAACCTATTGAGCACAACTCGAATGGAACAGCAGAGGACAGAACAAGTCCTCTTCCACTTCCAAATGGACAGAAGAATCTTTTTCATATCTAAAAGGTATAGACATTGAAGAGAGTTTGATGCAGGACACCAACATTGTCCTTACTGAATAATGATTGATGCAATGACATTTTATATTGTTCACTTTTTATGAGTTTTGGCTGACTTGCTCTTTTTCATTTTTCCACCCATACCTATTGAGCACAACTCGAACGGAACAGCAGAGGACAGAACAAGTCCTCTTCCACTTCCAAATGGACAGAAGAATCCTTTTCATATATAAAAGGTATAGACATTGAAGAGAGTTTGATGCAGGACACCAACATTGTCCTTACTGAATCATGACTGATGCAATGACATTTTATATTTGTCACTCTTTATGAGTTTTGGCTGACTTCCTCTTTTTCATTTTTCCACCCATACCTATTGAGCACAACTTGAACGGAACAGCAGAGGACAGAACAAGTCCTCTTCCACTTCCAAATGGACAGAAGAATCTTTTTCATATCTAAAAGGTATAGACATTGAAGAGAGTTTGATGCAGGACACCAACATTGTCCTTACTGAATAATGACTGATGCAATGACATTTTATATTGTTCACTTTTTATGAGTTTTGGCTGACTTGCTCTTTTTCATTTTTCCACCCATACCTATTGAGCACAACTCGAACGGAACAGCAGAGGACAGAACAAGTCCTCTTCCACTTCCAAATGGACAGAAGAATCCTTTTCATATATAAAAGGTATAGACATTGAAGAGAGTTTGATGCAGGACACCAACATTGTCCTTACTGAATCATGACTGATGCAATGACATTTTATATTTGTCACTATTTATGAGTTTTGGCTGACTTGCTCTTTTTCATTTTTCCACCCATACCTATTGAGCACAACTCGAACGTAACAGCAGAGGACAGAACAAGTCCTCTTCCACTTCCAAATGGACAGAAGAATCTTTTTCATATCTAAAAGGTATAGACATTGAAGAGAGTTTGATGCAGGACACCAACATTGTCCTTACTGAATAATGATTGATGCAATGACATTTTATATTGTTCACTTTTTATGAGTTTTGGCTGACTTGCTCTTTTTCATTTTTCCACCCATACCTATTGAGCACAACTCGAACGGAACAGCAGAGGACAGAACAAGTCCTCTTCCACTTCCAAATGGACAGAAGAATCCTTTTTATATCTAAAAGGTATAGACATTGAAGAGAGTTTGATGCAGGTCACCAACATTGTCCTTACTGAATCATGACTGATGCAATGACATTTTATATTGTTCACTTTTTATGAGTTTTGGCTGACTTGCTCTTTTTCATTTTTCCACCCATACCTTTTGAGCACAACTCGAAGGGAACAGCAGAGGACAGAACAAGTCCTCTTCCACTTCCAAATGGACAGAAGAATACTTTTCATATCTAAAAGGTATAGACATTGAAGAGAGTTTGATGCAGGACACCAACATTGTCCTTACTGAATAATGATTGATGCAATGACATTTTATATTGTTCACTTTTTATGAGTTTTGGCTGACTTGCTCTTTTTCATTTTTCCACCCATACCTTTTGAGCACAATTCGAAGGGAACAGCAGAGGACAGAACAAGTCCTCTTCCACTTCCAAATGGACAGAAGAATCCTTTTTATATCTAAAAGGTATAGACATTGAAGAGAGTTTGATGCAGGACACCAACATTGTCCTTACTGAATCATGACTGATGCAATGACATTTTATATTGTTCACTTTTTATGAGTTTTGGCTGACTTGCTCTTTTTTATTTTTCCACCCATACCTATTGAGCACAACTCGAAGGGAACAGCAGAGGACAGAACAAGTCCTCTTCCACTTCCAAATGGACAGAAGAATCCTTTTCATATCTAAAAGGTATAGACATTGAAGAGAGTTTGATGCAGGACACCAACATTGTCCTTACTGAATCATGACTGATGCAATGACATTTTATATTTTTCACTCTTTATGAGTTTTGGCAGACTTGCTCTTTTTCATTTTTCCACCCATACCTATTGAGCACAACTCGAACGTAACAGCAGAGGACAGAACAAGTCCTCTTCCACTTCCAAATGGACAGAAGAATCCTTTTCATATCTAAAAGGTATAGACATTGATTGAAGAGAGTTTGATGCAGGACACCAACATTGTCCTTACTGAATAATGATTGATGCAATGACATTTTATATTGTTCACTTCTTATGAGTTTTGGCTGACTTGCTCTTTTTCATTTTTCCACCCATACCTTTTGAGCACAATTCGAAGGGAACAGCAGAGGACAGAACAAGTCCTCTTCCACTTCCAAATGGACAGAAGAATCCTTTTCATATCTAAAAGGTATAGACATTGAAGAGAGTTTGATGCAGGACACCAACATTGTCCTTACTGAATCATGATTGATGCAATGACATTTTATATTGTTCACTTTTTATGAGTTTTGGCTGACTTGCTCTTTTTCATTTTTCCACCCATACCTATTGAGCACAACTCGAACGGAACAGCAGAGGACAGAACAAGTCCTCTTCCACTTCCAAATGGACAGAAGAATCCTTTTCATATCTAAAAGGTATAGACATTGAAGAGAGTTTGATGCAGGACACCAACATTGTCCTTACTGAATCATGACTGATGCAATGACATTTTATATTTTTCACTCTTTATGAGTTTTGGCTGACTTGCTCTTTTTCATTTTTCCACCCATACCTATTGAGCACAACTCGAAGGGAACAGCAGAGGACAGAACAAGTCCTCTTCCACTTCCAAATGGACAGAAGAATCTTTTTCATATCTAAAAGGTATAGACATTGAAGAGAGTTTGATGCAGGACACCAACATTGTCCTTACTGAATAATGACTGATGCAATGACATTTTATATTGTTCACTTTTTATGAGTTTTGGCTGACTTGCTCTTTTTCATTTTTCCACCCATACCTATTGAGCACAACTCGAACGGAACAGCAGAGGACAGAACAAGTCCTCTTCCACTTCCAAATGGACAGAAGAATCCTTTTTATATCTAAAAGGTATAGACATTGAAGAGAGTTTGATGCAGGACACCAACATTGTCCTTACTGAATCATGACTGATGCAATGACATTTTATATTTTTCACTCTTTGAGTTTTGGCTGACTTGCTCTTTTTCATTTTTCCACCCATACCTATTGAGCACAACTCGAACGGAACAGCAGAGGACAGAACAAGTCCTCTTCCACTTCCAAATGGACAGAAGAATACTTTTCATATCTAAAAGGTATAGACATTGAAGAGAGTTTGATGCAGGACACCAACATTGTCCTTACTGAATAATGATTGATGCAATGACATTTTATATTGTTCACTTTTTATGAGTTTTGGCTGACTTGCTCTTTTTCATTTTTCCACCCATACCTTTTGAGCACAATTCGAAGGGAACAGCAGAGGACAGAACAAGTCCTCTTCCACTTCCAAATGGACAGAAGAATCCTTTTTATATCTAAAAGGTATAGACATTGAAGAGAGTTTGATGCAGGACACCAACATTGTCCTTACTGAATAATGATTGATGCAATGACATTTTATATTGTTCACTTTTTATGAGTTTTGGCTGACTTGCTCTTTTTCATTTTTCCACCCATACCTTTTGAGCACAATTCGAAGGGAACAGCAGAGGACAGAACAAGTCCTCTTCCACTTCCAAATGGACAGAAGAATCCTTTTTATATCTAAAAGGTATAGACATTGAAGAGAGTTTGATGCAGGACACCAACATTGTCCTTACTGAATCATGACTGATGCAATGACATTTTATATTTGTCACTATTTATGAGTTTTGGCTGACTTGCTCTTTTTCATTTTTCCACCCAAACCTATTGAGCACAACTCGAATGGAAAAGCAGAGGACAGAACAAGTCCTCTTCCACTTCCAAATGGACAGAAGAATCTTTTTCATATCTAAAAGGTATAGACATTGAAGAGAGTTTGATGCAGGACACCAGCATTGTCCTTACTGAATAATGATTGATGCAATGACATTTTATATTGTTCACTTTTTATGAGTTTTGGCTGACTTGCTCTTTTTCATTTTTCCACCCATACCTATTGAGCACAACTCGAACGGAACAGCAGAGGACAGAACAAGTCCTCTTCCACTTCCAAATGGACAGAAGAATCCTTTTCATATATAAAAGGTATAGACATTGAAGAGAGTTTGATGCAGGACACCAACATTGTCCTTACTGAATCATGACTGATGCAATGACATTTTATATTTGTCACTCTTTATGAGTTTTGGCTGACTTGCTCTTTTTCATTTTTCCACCCATACCTATTGAGCACAACTTGAACGGAACAGCAGAGGACAGAACAAGTCCTCTTCCACTTCCAAATGGACAGAAGAATCTTTTTCATATCTAAAAGGTATAGACATTGAAGAGAGTTTGATGCAGGACACCAACATTGTCCTTACTGAATCATGACTGATGCAATGACATTTTATATTTTTCACTCTTTGAGTTTTGGCTGACTTGCTCTTTTTCATTTTTCCACCCATACCTTTTGAGCACAATTCGAAGGGAACAGCAGAGGACAGAACAAGTCCTCTTCCACTTCCAAATGGACAGAAGAATCCTTTTTATATCTAAAAGGTATAGACATTGAAGAGAGTTTGATGCAGGACACCAACATTGTCCTTACTGAATAATGACTGATGCAATGACATTTTATATTTGTCACTATTTATGAGTTTTGGCTGACTTGCTCTTTTTCATTTTTCCACCCATACCTATTGAGCACAACTCGAACGTAACAGCAGAGGACAGAACAAGTCCTCTTCCACTTCCAAATGGACAGAAGAATCTTTTTCATATCTAAAAGGTATAGACATTGAAGAGAGTTTGATGCAGGACACCAACATTGTCCTTACTGAATAATGATTGATGCAATGACATTTTATATTGTTCACTTTTTATGAGTTTTGGCTGACTTGCTCTTTTTCATTTTTCCACCCATACCTATTGAGCACAACTCGAACGGAACAGCAGAGGACAGAACAAGTCCTCTTCCACTTCAAAATGGACAGAAGAATCCTTTTCATATCTAAAAGGTATAGACATTGAAGAGAGTTTGATGCAGGACACCAACATTGTCCTTACTGAATAGTGATTGATGCAATGACATTTTATATTGTTCACTTTTTATGAGTTTTGGCTGACTTGCTCTTTTTCATTTTTCCACCCATACCTTTTGAGCACAACTCGAAGGGAACAGCAGAGGATAGAACAAGTCCTCTTCCACTTCCAAATGGACAGAAGAATACTATTCATATCTAAAAGGTATAGACATTGAAGAGAGTTTGATGCAGGACACCAACATTGTCCTTACTGAATAATGATTGATGAAATGACATTTTATATTGTTCACTTTTTATGAGTTTTGGCTGACTTGCTCTTTTTCATTTTTCCACCCATACCTTTTGAGCACAATTCGAAGGGAACAGCAGAGGACAGAACAAGTCCTCTTCCACTTCCAAATGGACAGAAGAATCCTTTTTATATCTAAAAGGTATAGACATTGAAGAGAGTTTGATGCAGGACACCAACATTGTCCTTACTGAATCATGACTGATGCAATGACATTTTATATTTGTCACTATTTATGAGTTTTGGCTGACTTGCTCTTTTTCATTTTTCCACCCAAACCTATTGAGCACAACTCGAATGGAACAGCAGAGGACAGAACAAGTCCTCTTCCACTTCCAAATGGACAGAAGAATCTTTTTCATATCTAAAAGGTATAGACATTGAAGAGAGTTTGATGCAGGACACCAACATTGTCCTTACTGAATAATGACTGATGCAATGACATTTTATATTGTTCACTTTTTATGAGTTTTGGCTGACTTGCTCTTTTTCATTTTTCCACCCATACCTATTGAGCACAACTCGAACGGAACAGCAGAGGACAGAACAAGTCCTCTTCCACTTCCAAATGGACAGAAGAATCCTTTTTATATCTAAAAGGTATAGACATTGAAGAGAGTTTGATGCAGGACACCAACATTGTCCTTACTGAATCATGACTGATGCAATGACATTTTATATTTGTCACTCTTTATGAGTTTTGGCTGACTTGCTCTTTTTCATTTTTCCACCCATACCTATTGAGCACAACTTGAACGGAACAGCAGAGGACAGAACAAGTCCTCTTCCACTTTCAAATGGACAGAAGAATCTTTTTCATATCTAAAAGGTATAGACATTGAAGAGAGTTTGATGCAGGACACCAACATTGTCCTTACTGAATAGTGACTGATGCAATGACATTTTATATTTGTCACTATTTATGAGTTTTGGCTGACTTGCTCTTTTTCATTTTTCCACCCATACCTATTGAGCACAACTCGAACGGAACAGCAGAGGACAGAACAAGTCCTCTTCCACTTCCAAATGGACAGAAGAATCTTTTTCATATCTAAAAGGTATAGACATTGAAGAGAGTTTGATGCAGGACACCAACATTGTCCTTACTGAATAATGATTGATGCAATGACATTTTATATTGTTCACTTTTTATGAGTTTTGGCTGACTTGCTCTTTTTCATTTTTCCACCCATACCTATTGAGCACAACTCGAACGTAACAGCAGAGGACAGAACAAGTCCTCTTCCACTTCCAAATGGACAGAAGAATCTTTTTCATATCTAAAAGGTATAGACATTGAAGAGAGTTTGATGCAGGTCACCAACATTGTCCTTACTGAATCATGACTGATGCAATGACATTTTATATTTTTCACTCTTTATGAGTTTTGGCTGACTTGCTCTTTTTCATTTTTCCACCCATACCTATTGAGCACAACTCGAACGGAACAGCAGAGGACAGAACAAGTCCTCTTCCACTTCCAAATGGACAGAAGAATCCTTTTCATATCTAAAAGGTATAGACATTGAAGAGAGTTTGATGCAGGACACCAACATTGTCCTTACTGAATAGTGATTGATGCAATGACATTTTATATTGTTCACTTTTTATGAGTTTTGGCTGACTTGCTCTTTTTCATTTTTCCACCCATACCTTTTGAGCACAACTCGAAGGGAACAGCAGAGGACAGAACAAGTCCTCTTCCACTTCCAAATGGACAGAAGAATACTTTTCATATCTAAAAGGTATAGACATTGAAGAGAGTTTGATGCAGGGCACCAACATTGTCCTTACTGAATAATGATTGATGCAATGACATTTTATATTGTTCACTTTTTATGAGTTTTGGCTGACTTGCTCTTTTTCATTTTTCCACCCATACCTTTTGAGCACAATTCGAAGGGAACAGCAGAGGACAGAACAAGTCCTCTTCCACTTCCAAATGGACAGAAGAATCCTTTTTATATCTAAAAGGTATAGACATTGAAGAGAGTTTGATGCAGGACACCAACATTGTCCTTACTGAATAATGACTGATGCAATGACATTTTATATTTGTCACTATTTATGAGTTTTGGCTGACTTGCTCTTTTTCATTTTTCCACCCAAACCTATTGAGCACAACTCGAATGGAACAGCAGAGGACAGAACAAGTCCTCTTCCACTTCCAAATGGACAGAAGAATCTTTTTCATATCTAAAAGGTATAGACATTGAAGAGAGTTTGATGCAGGACACCAACATTGTCCTTACTGAATAATGATTGATGCAATGACATTTTATATTGTTCACTTTTTATGAGTTTTGGCTGACTTGCTCTTTTTCATTTTTCCACCCATACCTATTGAGCACAACTCGAACGGAACAGCAGAGGACAGAACAAGTCCTCTTCCACTTCCAAATGGACAGAAGAATCCTTTTCATATATAAAAGGTATAGACATTGAAGAGAGTTTGATGCAGGACACCAACATTGTCCTTACTGAATCATGACTGATGCAATGACATTTTATATTTGTCACTCTTTATGAGTTTTGGCTGACTTCCTCTTTTTCATTTTTCCACCCATACCTATTGAGCACAACTTGAACGGAACAGCAGAGGACAGAACAAGTCCTCTTCCACTTCCAAATGGACAGAAGAATCTTTTTCATATCTAAAAGGTATAGACATTGAAGAGAGTTTGATGCAGGACACCAACATTGTCCTTACTGAATAATGACTGATGCAATGACATTTTATATTGTTCACTTTTTATGAGTTTTGGCTGACTTGCTCTTTTTCATTTTTCCACCCATACCTATTGAGCACAACTCGAACGGAACAGCAGAGGACAGAACAAGTCCTCTTCCACTTCCAAATGGACAGAAGAATCCTTTTTATATCTAAAAGGTATAGACATTGAAGAGAGTTTGATGCAGGACACCAACATTGTCCTTACTGAATCATGACTGATGCAATGACATTTTATATTTTTCACTCTTTGAGTTTTGGCTGACTTGCTCTTTTTCATTTTTCCACCCATACCTATTGAGCACAACTCGAACGGAACAGCAGAGGACAGAACAAGTCCTCTTCCACTTCCAAATGGACAGAAGAATACTTTTCATATCTAAAAGGTATAGACATTGAAGAGAGTTTGATGCAGGACACCAACATTGTCCTTACTGAATAATGATTGATGCAATGACATTTTATATTGTTCACTTTTTATGAGTTTTGGCTGACTTGCTCTTTTTCATTTTTCCACCCATACCTTTTGAGCACAATTCGAAGGGAACAGCAGAGGACAGAACAAGTCCTCTTCCACTTCCAAATGGACAGAAGAATCCTTTTTATATCTAAAAGGTATAGACATTGAAGAGAGTTTGATGCAGGACACCAACATTGTCCTTACTGAATAATGATTGATGCAATGACATTTTATATTGTTCACTTTTTATGAGTTTTGGCTGACTTGCTCTTTTTCATTTTTCCACCCATACCTTTTGAGCACAATTCGAATGGAACAGCAGAGGACAGAACAAGTCCTCTTCCACTTCCAAATGGACAGAAGAATCCTTTTTATATCTAAAAGGTATAGACCAGGGGTCGGCAACTGGCGGACCGCCGTCCGTATCCGGACCCGAACGCAGTCCTGTCCGGACCCAATCTCATTCCTGATTAACTGGATACGGACCCAAAAAAACCATATTTATTCATTTTGACGGGAGAATTAATTTTAAACCGGAGTATTTATTTCAGGGCTATTGAAAAAAACACTCCGTCACGAGTGCTACGTTCACCACCCCAGCTCAACAACTTACGTTCGCCACCCCCCGGACCTCAGTTGACAGCTATCTGCCAAAATTGGACCGCGGACAAATTTAGTTGAGTACCCCTGGTATAGACATTGAAGAGAGTTTGATGCAGGACACCAACATTGTCCTTACTGAATCATGACTGATGCAATGACATTTTATATTTGTCACTATTTATGAGTTTTGGCTGACTTGCTCTTTTTCATTTTTCCACCCAAACCTATTGAGCACAACTCGAATGGAACAGCAGAGGACAGAACAAGTCCTCTTCCACTTCCAAATGGACAGAAGAATCTTTTTCATATCTAAAAGGTATAGACATTGAAGAGAGTTTGATGCAGGACACCAACATTGTCCTTACTGAATAATGATTGATGCAATGACATTTTATATTGTTCACTTTTTATGAGTTTTGGCTGACTTGCTCTTTTTCATTTTTCCACCCATACCTATTGAGCACAACTCGAACGGAACAGCAGAGGACAGAACAAGTCCTCTTCCACTTCCAAATGGACAGAAGAATCCTTTTCATATATAAAAGGTATAGACATTGAAGAGAGTTTGATGCAGGACACCAACATTGTCCTTACTGAATAATGACTGATGCAATGACATTTTATATTGTTCACTTTTTATGAGTTTTGGCTGACTTGCTCTTTTTCATTTTTCCACCCATACCTATTGAGCACAACTCGAACGGAACAGCAGAAGACAGAACAAGTCCTCTTCCACTTCCAAATGGACAGAAGAATCCTTTTCATATCTAAAAGGTATAGACATTGAAGAGAGTTTGATGCAGGACACCAACATTGTCCTTACTGAATCATGACTGATGCAATGACATTTTATATTTTTCACTCTTTATGAGTTTTGGCTGACTTGCTCTTTTTCATTTTTCCACCCATACCTATTGAGCACAACTCGAACGGAACAGCAGAGGACAGAACAAGTCCTCTTCCACTTCCAAATGGACAGAAGAATCCTTTTAATATCTAAAAGGTATAGACATTCAAGAGAGTTTGATGCCGGACACCAACATTGTCCTTACTGAATCATGATTGATGCAATGACATTTTATATTGTTCATTTTTTATGAGGTATAGACATTGAAGAGAGTTTGATGCAGGACACCAACATTGTCCTTACTGAATCATGACTGATGCAATGACATTTTATATTGTTCACTTTTTATGAGTTTTGGCTGACTTGCTCTTTTTCATTTTTCCACCCATACCTTTTGAGCACAACTCGAATGGAACAGCAGAGGACAGAACAAGTCCTCTTCCACTTCCAAATGGACAGAAGAATCCTTTTCATAACTAAAAGGTACAGACATTGAAGAGAGTTTGATGCAGGACACCAACATTGTCCTTACTGAATCATGACTGATGCAATGACATTTTATATTGTTCACTTTTTATGAGTTTTGGCTGACTTGCTCTTTTTCATTTTTCCACCCATACCTTTTGAGCACAATTCGAAGGGAACAGCAGAGGACAGAACAAGTCCTCTTCCACTTCCAAATGGACAGAAGAATCCTTTTCATAACTAAAAGGTACAGACATTGAAGAGAGTTTGATGCAGGACACCAACATTGTCCTTACTGAATCATGACTGATGCAATGACATTTTATATTGTTCACTTTTTATGAGTTTTGGCTGACTTGCTCTTTTTCATTTTTCCACCCATACCTTTTGAGCACAATTCGAAGGGAACAGCAGAGGACAGAACAAGTCCTCTTCCACTTCCAAATGGACAGAAGAATCCTTTTCATATCTAAAAGGTATAGACATTGAAGAGAGTTTGATGCAGGACACCAACATTGTCCTTAGTGAATCATGATTGATGCAATGACATTTTATATTGTTCACTTTTTATGAGTTTTGGCTGACTTGCTCTTTTTCATTTTTCCACCCATACCTTTTGAGCACAACTCGAAGGGAACAGCAGAGGACAGAACAAGTCCTCTTCCACTTCCAAATGGACAGAAGAATCCTTTTTATATCTAAAAGGTATAGACATTGAAGAGAGTTTGATGCAGGACACCAACATTGTCCTTACTGAATCATGACTGATGCAATGACATTTTATATTGTTCACTTTTTATGAGTTTTGGCTGACTTGCTCTTTTTTATTTTTCCACCCATACCTATTGAGCACAACTCGAAGGGAACAGCAGAGGACAGAACAAGTCCTCTTCCACTTCCAAATGGACAGAAGAATCCTTTTCATATCTAAAAGGTATAGACATTGAAGAGAGTTTGATGCAGGACACCAACATTGTCCTTACTGAATCATGACTGATGCAATGACATTTTATATTTTTCACTCTTTATGAGTTTTGGCTGACTTGCTCTTTTTCATTTTTCCACCCATACCTATTGAGCACAACTCGAACGTAACAGCAGAGGACAGAACAAGTCCTCTTCCACTTCCAAATGGACAGAAGAATCCTTTTCATATCTAAAAGGTATAGACATTGATTGAAGAGAGTTTGATGCAGGACACCAACATTGTCCTTACTGAATAATGATTGATGCAATGACATTTTATATTGTTCACTTCTTATGAGTTTTGGCTGACTTGCTCTTTTTCATTTTTCCACCCATACCTTTTGAGCACAATTCGAAGGGAACAGCAGAGGACAGAACAAGTCCTCTTCCACTTCCAAATGGACAGAAGAATCCTTTTCATATCTAAAAGGTATAGACATTGAAGAGAGTTTGATGCAGGACACCAACATTGTCCTTACTGAATCATGACTGATGCAATGACATTTTATATTTGTCACTATTTATGAGTTTTGGCTGACTTGCTCTTTTTCATTTTTCCACCCAAACCTATTGAGCACAACTCGAATGGAACAGCAGAGGACAGAACAAGTCCTCTTCCACTTCCAAATGGACAGAAGAATCTTTTTCATATCTAAAAGGTATAGACATTGAAGAGAGTTTGATGCAGGACACCAACATTGTCCTTACTGAATAATGATTGATGCAATGACATTTTATATTGTTCACTTTTTATGAGTTTTGGCTGACTTGCTCTTTTTCATTTTTCCACCCATACCTATTGAGCACAACTCGAACGGAACAGCAGAGGACAGAACAAGTCCTCTTCCACTTCCAAATGGACAGAAGAATCCTTTTCATATATAAAAGGTATAGACATTGAAGAGAGTTTGATGCAGGACACCAACATTGTCCTTACTGAATCATGACTGATGCAATGACATTTTATATTTGTCACTCTTTATGAGTTTTGGCTGACTTCCTCTTTCATTTTTCCACCCATACCTATTGAGCACAACTTGAACGGAACAGCAGAGGACAGAACAAGTCCTCTTCCACTTCCAAATGGACAGAAGAATCTTTTTCATATCTAAAAGGTATAGACATTGAAGAGAGTTTGATGCAGGACACCAACATTGTCCTTACTGAATAATGACTGATGCAATGACATTTTATATTGTTCACTTTTTATGAGTTTTGGCTGACTTGCTCTTTTTCATTTTTCCACCCATAACTATTGAGCACAACTCGAACGGAACAGCAGAGGACAGAACAAGTCCTCTTCCACTTCCAAATGGACAGAAGAATCCTTTTCATATATAAAAGGTATAGACATTGAAGAGAGTTTGATGCAGGACACCAACATTGTCCTTACTGAATCATGACTGATGCAATGACATTTTATATTTGTCACTATTTATGAGTTTTGGCTGACTTGCTCTTTTTCATTTTTCCACCCATACCTATTGAGCACAACTCGAACGTAACAGCAGAGGACAGAACAAGTCCTCTTCCACTTCCAAATGGACAGAAGAATCTTTTTCATATCTAAAAGGTATAGACATTGAAGAGAGTTTGATGCAGGACACCAACATTGTCCTTACTGAATAATGATTGATGCAATGACATTTTATATTGTTCACTTTTTATGAGTTTTGGCTGACTTGCTCTTTTTCATTTTTCCACCCATACCTATTGAGCACAACTCGAACGGAACAGCAGAGGACAGAACAAGTCCTCTTCCACTTCCAAATGGACAGAAGAATCCTTTTTATATCTAAAAGGTATAGACATTGAAGAGAGTTTGATGCAGGTCACCAACATTGTCCTTACTGAATCATGACTGATGCAATGACATTTTATATTGTTCACTTTTTATGAGTTTTGGCTGACTTGCTCTTTTTCATTTTTCCACCCATACCTTTTGAGCACAACTCGAAGGGAACAGCAGAGGACAGAACAAGTCCTCTTCCACTTCCAAATGGACAGAAGAATACTTTTCATATCTAAAAGGTATAGACATTGAAGAGAGTTTGATGCAGGACACCAACATTGTCCTTACTGAATAATGATTGATGCAATGACATTTTATATTGTTCACTTTTTATGAGTTTTGGCTGACTTGCTCTTTTTCATTTTTCCACCCATACCTTTTGAGCACAATTCGAAGGGAACAGCAGAGGACAGAACAAGTCCTCTTCCACTTCCAAATGGACAGAAGAATCCTTTTTATATCTAAAAGGTATAGACATTGAAGAGAGTTTGATGCAGGACACCAACATTGTCCTTACTGAATCATGACTGATGCAATGACATTTTATATTGTTCACTTTTTATGAGTTTTGGCTGACTTGCTCTTTTTTATTTTTCCACCCATACCTATTGAGCACAACTCGAAGGGAACAGCAGAGGACAGAACAAGTCCTCTTCCACTTCCAAATGGACAGAAGAATCCTTTTCATATCTAAAAGGTATAGACATTGAAGAGAGTTTGATGCAGGACACCAACATTGTCCTTACTGAATCATGACTGATGCAATGACATTTTATATTTTTCACTCTTTATGAGTTTTGGCAGACTTGCTCTTTTTCATTTTTCCACCCATACCTATTGAGCACAACTCGAACGTAACAGCAGAGGACAGAACAAGTCCTCTTCCACTTCCAAATGGACAGAAGAATCCTTTTCATATCTAAAAGGTATAGACATTGATTGAAGAGAGTTTGATGCAGGACACCAACATTGTCCTTACTGAATAATGATTGATGCAATGACATTTTATATTGTTCACTTCTTATGAGTTTTGGCTGACTTGCTCTTTTTCATTTTTCCACCCATACCTTTTGAGCACAATTCGAAGGGAACAGCAGAGGACAGAACAAGTCCTCTTCCACTTCCAAATGGACAGAAGAATCCTTTTCATATCTAAAAGGTATAGACATTGAAGAGAGTTTGATGCAGGACACCAACATTGTCCTTACTGAATCATGATTGATGCAATGACATTTTATATTGTTCACTTTTTATGAGTTTTGGCTGACTTGCTCTTTTTCATTTTTCCACCCATACCTATTGAGCACAACTCGAACGGAACAGCAGAGGACAGAACAAGTCCTCTTCCACTTCCAAATGGACAGAAGAATCCTTTTCATATCTAAAAGGTATAGACATTGAAGAGAGTTTGATGCAGGACACCAACATTGTCCTTACTGAATCATGACTGATGCAATGACATTTTATATTTTTCACTCTTTATGAGTTTTGGCTGACTTGCTCTTTTTCATTTTTCCACCCATACCTATTGAGCACAACTCGAAGGGAACAGCAGAGGACAGAACAAGTCCTCTTCCACTTCCAAATGGACAGAAGAATCTTTTTCATATCTAAAAGGTATAGACATTGAAGAGAGTTTGATGCAGGACACCAACATTGTCCTTACTGAATAATGACTGATGCAATGACATTTTATATTGTTCACTTTTTATGAGTTTTGGCTGACTTGCTCTTTTTCATTTTTCCACCCATACCTATTGAGCACAACTCGAACGGAACAGCAGAGGACAGAACAAGTCCTCTTCCACTTCCAAATGGACAGAAGAATCCTTTTTATATCTAAAAGGTATAGACATTGAAGAGAGTTTGATGCAGGACACCAACATTGTCCTTACTGAATCATGACTGATGCAATGACATTTTATATTTTTCACTCTTTGAGTTTTGGCTGACTTGCTCTTTTTCATTTTTCCACCCATACCTATTGAGCACAACTCGAACGGAACAGCAGAGGACAGAACAAGTCCTCTTCCACTTCCAAATGGACAGAAGAATACTTTTCATATCTAAAAGGTATAGACATTGAAGAGAGTTTGATGCAGGACACCAACATTGTCCTTACTGAATAATGATTGATGCAATGACATTTTATATTGTTCACTTTTTATGAGTTTTGGCTGACTTGCTCTTTTTCATTTTTCCACCCATACCTTTTGAGCACAATTCGAAGGGAACAGCAGAGGACAGAACAAGTCCTCTTCCACTTCCAAATGGACAGAAGAATCCTTTTTATATCTAAAAGGTATAGACATTGAAGAGAGTTTGATGCAGGACACCAACATTGTCCTTACTGAATAATGATTGATGCAATGACATTTTATATTGTTCACTTTTTATGAGTTTTGGCTGACTTGCTCTTTTTCATTTTTCCACCCATACCTTTTGAGCACAATTCGAAGGGAACAGCAGAGGACAGAACAAGTCCTCTTCCACTTCCAAATGGACAGAAGAATCCTTTTTATATCTAAAAGGTATAGACATTGAAGAGAGTTTGATGCAGGACACCAACATTGTCCTTACTGAATCATGACTGATGCAATGACATTTTATATTTGTCACTATTTATGAGTTTTGGCTGACTTGCTCTTTTTCATTTTTCCACCCAAACCTATTGAGCACAACTCGAATGGAAAAGCAGAGGACAGAACAAGTCCTCTTCCACTTCCAAATGGACAGAAGAATCTTTTTCATATCTAAAAGGTATAGACATTGAAGAGAGTTTGATGCAGGACACCAGCATTGTCCTTACTGAATAATGATTGATGCAATGACATTTTATATTGTTCACTTTTTATGAGTTTTGGCTGACTTGCTCTTTTTCATTTTTCCACCCATACCTATTGAGCACAACTCGAACGGAACAGCAGAGGACAGAACAAGTCCTCTTCCACTTCCAAATGGACAGAAGAATCCTTTTCATATATAAAAGGTATAGACATTGAAGAGAGTTTGATGCAGGACACCAACATTGTCCTTACTGAATCATGACTGATGCAATGACATTTTATATTTGTCACTCTTTATGAGTTTTGGCTGACTTGCTCTTTTTCATTTTTCCACCCATACCTATTGAGCACAACTTGAACGGAACAGCAGAGGACAGAACAAGTCCTCTTCCACTTCCAAATGGACAGAAGAATCTTTTTCATATCTAAAAGGTATAGACATTGAAGAGAGTTTGATGCAGGACACCAACATTGTCCTTACTGAATAGTGATTGATGCAATGACATTTTATATTGTTCACTTTTTATGAGTTTTGGCTGACTTGCTCTTTTTCATTTTTCCACCCATACCTTTTGAGCACAACTCGAAGGGAACAGCAGAGGACAGAACAAGTCCTCTTCCACTTCCAAATGGACAGAAGAATCCTTTTTATATCTAAAAGGTATAGACATTGAAGAGAGTTTGATGCAGGACACCAACATTGTCCTTACTGAATCATGACTGATGCAATGACATTTTATATTTTTCACTCTTTGAGTTTTGGCTGACTTGCTCTTTTTCATTTTTCCACCCATACCTTTTGAGCACAATTCGAAGGGAACAGCAGAGGACAGAACAAGTCCTCTTCCACTTCCAAATGGACAGAAGAATCCTTTTTATATCTAAAAGGTATAGACATTGAAGAGAGTTTGATGCAGGACACCAACATTGTCCTTACTGAATAATGACTGATGCAATGACATTTTATATTTGTCACTATTTATGAGTTTTGGCTGACTTGCTCTTTTTCATTTTTCCACCCATACCTATTGAGCACAACTCGAACGTAACAGCAGAGGACAGAACAAGTCCTCTTCCACTTCCAAATGGACAGAAGAATCTTTTTCATATCTAAAAGGTATAGACATTGAAGAGAGTTTGATGCAGGACACCAACATTGTCCTTACTGAATAATGATTGATGCAATGACATTTTATATTGTTCACTTTTTATGAGTTTTGGCTGACTTGCTCTTTTTCATTTTTCCACCCATACCTATTGAGCACAACTCGAACGGAACAGCAGAGGACAGAACAAGTCCTCTTCCACTTCAAAATGGACAGAAGAATCCTTTTCATATCTAAAAGGTATAGACATTGAAGAGAGTTTGATGCAGGACACCAACATTGTCCTTACTGAATAGTGATTGATGCAATGACATTTTATATTGTTCACTTTTTATGAGTTTTGGCTGACTTGCTCTTTTTCATTTTTCCACCCATACCTTTTGAGCACAACTCGAAGGGAACAGCAGAGGATAGAACAAGTCCTCTTCCACTTCCAAATGGACAGAAGAATACTATTCATATCTAAAAGGTATAGACATTGAAGAGAGTTTGATGCAGGACACCAACATTGTCCTTACTGAATAATGATTGATGAAATGACATTTTATATTGTTCACTTTTTATGAGTTTTGGCTGACTTGCTCTTTTTCATTTTTCCACCCATACCTTTTGAGCACAATTCGAAGGGAACAGCAGAGGACAGAACAAGTCCTCTTCCACTTCCAAATGGACAGAAGAATCCTTTTTATATCTAAAAGGTATAGACATTGAAGAGAGTTTGATGCAGGACACCAACATTGTCCTTACTGAATCATGACTGATGCAATGACATTTTATATTTGTCACTATTTATGAGTTTTGGCTGACTTGCTCTTTTTCATTTTTCCACCCAAACCTATTGAGCACAACTCGAATGGAACAGCAGAGGACAGAACAAGTCCTCTTCCACTTCCAAATGGACAGAAGAATCTTTTTCATATCTAAAAGGTATAGACATTGAAGAGAGTTTGATGCAGGACACCAACATTGTCCTTACTGAATAGTGACTGATGCAATGACATTTTATATTTGTCACTATTTATGAGTTTTGGCTGACTTGCTCTTTTTCATTTTTCCACCCATACCTATTGAGCACAACTCGAACGGAACAGCAGAGGACAGAACAAGTCCTCTTCCACTTCCAAATGGACAGAAGAATCTTTTTCATATCTAAAAGGTATAGACATTGAAGAGAGTTTGATGCAGGACACCAACATTGTCCTTACTGAATAATGATTGATGCAATGACATTTTATATTGTTCACTTTTTATGAGTTTTGGCTGACTTGCTCTTTTTCATTTTTCCACCCATACCTATTGAGCACAACTCGAACGTAACAGCAGAGGACAGAACAAGTCCTCTTCCACTTCCAAATGGACAGAAGAATCTTTTTCATATCTAAAAGGTATAGACATTGAAGAGAGTTTGATGCAGGTCACCAACATTGTCCTTACTGAATCATGACTGATGCAATGACATTTTATATTTTTCACTCTTTATGAGTTTTGGCTGACTTGCTCTTTTTCATTTTTCCACCCATACCTATTGAGCACAACTCGAACGGAACAGCAGAGGACAGAACAAGTCCTCTTCCACTTCCAAATGGACAGAAGAATCCTTTTCATATCTAAAAGGTATAGACATTGAAGAGAGTTTGATGCAGGACACCAACATTGTCCTTACTGAATAGTGATTGATGCAATGACATTTTATATTGTTCACTTTTTATGAGTTTTGGCTGACTTGCTCTTTTTCATTTTTCCACCCATACCTTTTGAGCACAACTCGAAGGGAACAGCAGAGGACAGAACAAGTCCTCTTCCACTTCCAAATGGACAGAAGAATACTTTTCATATCTAAAAGGTATAGACATTGAAGAGAGTTTGATGCAGGGCACCAACATTGTCCTTACTGAATAATGATTGATGCAATGACATTTTATATTGTTCACTTTTTATGAGTTTTGGCTGACTTGCTCTTTTTCATTTTTCCACCCATACCTTTTGAGCACAATTCGAAGGGAACAGCAGAGGACAGAACAAGTCCTCTTCCACTTCCAAATGGACAGAAGAATCCTTTTTATATCTAAAAGGTATAGACATTGAAGAGAGTTTGATGCAGGACACCAACATTGTCCTTACTGAATAATGACTGATGCAATGACATTTTATATTTGTCACTATTTATGAGTTTTGGCTGACTTGCTCTTTTTCATTTTTCCACCCAAACCTATTGAGCACAACTCGAATGGAACAGCAGAGGACAGAACAAGTCCTCTTCCACTTCCAAATGGACAGAAGAATCTTTTTCATATCTAAAAGGTATAGACATTGAAGAGAGTTTGATGCAGGACACCAACATTGTCCTTACTGAATAATGATTGATGCAATGACATTTTATATTGTTCACTTTTTATGAGTTTTGGCTGACTTGCTCTTTTTCATTTTTCCACCCATACCTATTGAGCACAACTCGAACGGAACAGCAGAGGACAGAACAAGTCCTCTTCCACTTCCAAATGGACAGAAGAATCCTTTTCATATATAAAAGGTATAGACATTGAAGAGAGTTTGATGCAGGACACCAACATTGTCCTTACTGAATCATGACTGATGCAATGACATTTTATATTTGTCACTCTTTATGAGTTTTGGCTGACTTCCTCTTTTTCATTTTTCCACCCATACCTATTGAGCACAACTTGAACGGAACAGCAGAGGACAGAACAAGTCCTCTTCCACTTCCAAATGGACAGAAGAATCTTTTTCATATCTAAAAGGTATAGACATTGAAGAGAGTTTGATGCAGGACACCAACATTGTCCTTACTGAATAATGACTGATGCAATGACATTTTATATTGTTCACTTTTTATGAGTTTTGGCTGACTTGCTCTTTTTCATTTTTCCACCCATACCTATTGAGCACAACTCGAACGGAACAGCAGAGGACAGAACAAGTCCTCTTCCACTTCCAAATGGACAGAAGAATCCTTTTTATATCTAAAAGGTATAGACATTGAAGAGAGTTTGATGCAGGACACCAACATTGTCCTTACTGAATCATGACTGATGCAATGACATTTTATATTTTTCACTCTTTGAGTTTTGGCTGACTTGCTCTTTTTCATTTTTCCACCCATACCTATTGAGCACAACTCGAACGGAACAGCAGAGGACAGAACAAGTCCTCTTCCACTTCCAAATGGACAGAAGAATACTTTTCATATCTAAAAGGTATAGACATTGAAGAGAGTTTGATGCAGGACACCAACATTGTCCTTACTGAATAATGATTGATGCAATGACATTTTATATTGTTCACTTTTTATGAGTTTTGGCTGACTTGCTCTTTTTCATTTTTCCACCCATACCTTTTGAGCACAATTCGAAGGGAACAGCAGAGGACAGAACAAGTCCTCTTCCACTTCCAAATGGACAGAAGAATCCTTTTTATATCTAAAAGGTATAGACATTGAAGAGAGTTTGATGCAGGACACCAACATTGTCCTTACTGAATAATGATTGATGCAATGACATTTTATATTGTTCACTTTTTATGAGTTTTGGCTGACTTGCTCTTTTTCATTTTTCCACCCATACCTTTTGAGCACAATTCGAAGGGAACAGCAGAGGACAGAACAAGTCCTCTTCCACTTCCAAATGGACAGAAGAATCCTTTTTATATCTAAAAGGTATAGACCAGGGGTCGGCAACTGGCGGACCGCCGTCCGTATCCGGACCCGAACGCAGTCCTGTCCGGACCCAATCTCATTCCTGATTAACTGGATACGGACCCAAAAAAACCATATTTATTCATTTTGACGGGAGAATTAATTTTAAACCGGAGTATTTATTTCAGGGCTATTGAAAAAAACACTCCGTCACGAGTGCTACGTTCACCACCCCAGCTCAACAACTTACGTTCGCCACCCCCCGGACCTCAGTTGACAGCTATCTGCCAAAATTGGACCGCGGACAAATTTAGTTGAGTACCCCTGGTATAGACATTGAAGAGAGTTTGATGCAGGACACCAACATTGTCCTTACTGAATCATGACTGATGCAATGACATTTTATATTTGTCACTATTTATGAGTTTTGGCTGACTTGCTCTTTTTCATTTTTCCACCCAAACCTATTGAGCACAACTCGAATGGAACAGCAGAGGACAGAACAAGTCCTCTTCCACTTCCAAATGGACAGAAGAATCTTTTTCATATCTAAAAGGTATAGACATTGAAGAGAGTTTGATGCAGGACACCAACATTGTCCTTACTGAATAATGATTGATGCAATGACATTTTATATTGTTCACTTTTTATGAGTTTTGGCTGACTTGCTCTTTTTCATTTTTCCACCCATACCTATTGAGCACAACTCGAACGGAACAGCAGAGGACAGAACAAGTCCTCTTCCACTTCCAAATGGACAGAAGAATCCTTTTCATATATAAAAGGTATAGACATTGAAGAGAGTTTGATGCAGGACACCAACATTGTCCTTACTGAATAATGACTGATGCAATGACATTTTATATTGTTCACTTTTTATGAGTTTTGGCTGACTTGCTCTTTTTCATTTTTCCACCCATACCTATTGAGCACAACTCGAACGGAACAGCAGAAGACAGAACAAGTCCTCTTCCACTTCCAAATGGACAGAAGAATCCTTTTCATATCTAAAAGGTATAGACATTGAAGAGAGTTTGATGCAGGACACCAACATTGTCCTTACTGAATCATGACTGATGCAATGACATTTTATATTTTTCACTCTTTATGAGTTTTGGCTGACTTGCTCTTTTTCATTTTTCCACCCATACCTATTGAGCACAACTCGAACGGAACAGCAGAGGACAGAACAAGTCCTCTTCCACTTCCAAATGGACAGAAGAATCCTTTTAATATCTAAAAGGTATAGACATTCAAGAGAGTTTGATGCCGGACACCAACATTGTCCTTACTGAATCATGATTGATGCAATGACATTTTATATTGTTCATTTTTTATGAGGTATAGACATTGAAGAGAGTTTGATGCAGGACACCAACATTGTCCTTACTGAATCATGACTGATGCAATGACATTTTATATTGTTCACTTTTTATGAGTTTTGGCTGACTTGCTCTTTTTTATTTTTCCACCCATACCTATTGAGCACAACTCGAAGGGAACAGCAGAGGACAGAACAAGTCCTCTTCCACTTCCAAATGGACAGAAGAATCCTTTTCATATCTAAAAGGTATAGACATTGAAGAGAGTTTGATGCAGGACACCAACATTGTCCTTACTGAATCATGACTGATGCAATGACATTTTATATTTTTCACTCTTTATGAGTTTTGGCTGACTTGCTCTTTTTCATTTTTCCACCCATACCTATTGAGCACAACTCGAACGTAACAGCAGAGGACAGAACAAGTCCTCTTCCACTTCCAAATGGACAGAAGAATCCTTTTCATATCTAAAAGGTATAGACATTGATTGAAGAGAGTTTGATGCAGGACACCAACATTGTCCTTACTGAATAATGATTGATGCAATGACATTTTATATTGTTCACTTCTTATGAGTTTTGGCTGACTTGCTCTTTTTCATTTTTCCACCCATACCTTTTGAGCACAATTCGAAGGGAACAGCAGAGGACAGAACAAGTCCTCTTCCACTTCCAAATGGACAGAAGAATCCTTTTCATATCTAAAAGGTATAGACATTGAAGAGAGTTTGATGCAGGACACCAACATTGTCCTTACTGAATCATGATTGATGCAATGACATTTTATATTGTTCACTTTTTATGAGTTTTGGCTGACTTGCTCTTTTTCATTTTTCCACCCATACCTATTGAGCACAACTCGAACGGAACAGCAGAGGACAGAACAAGTCCTCTTCCACTTCCAAATGGACAGAAGAATCCTTTTCATATCTAAAAGGTATAGACATTGAAGAGAGTTTGATGCAGGACACCAACATTGTCCTTACTGAATCATGACTGATGCAATGACATTTTATATTTTTCACTCTTTATGAGTTTTGGCTGACTTGCTCTTTTTCATTTTTCCACCCATACCTATTGAGCACAACTCGAACGGAACAGCAGAGGACAGAACAAGTCCTCTTCCTCTTCCAAATGGACAGAAGAATCCTTTTAATATCTAAAAGGTATAGACATTGAAGAGAGTTTGATGCAGGACACCAACATTGTCCTTACTGAATCATGATTGATGCAATGACATTTTATATTGTTCATTTTTTATGAGGTATAGACATTGAAGAGAGTTTGATACAGGATACCAACATTTATGGTATCATAACAAATTATGATAGAGAAAATAATAAGTTTGAATCTGAAATTTATGACAAAATTTTTACCTTCAAGTAGCAGAAAAGAGCTTACACAATTCAGTTTCCCACAAATACATAGATAAATTGACATGACACAAAATATACAATTTTCAAAATCATTTATTGCAGCCACTTCTCATTGGCTACAGAATTTCATCAACTTTAATAAAATATTTATTATTATTAATATGGTCTGGCAGGTTGAAAATCTGTGGCACTGCTCCTTCTCTAACATGTGCCCTCTTCAGTGTACGGTTGATATCAGTGGGTAGTGAGCACTGCATATCCCTGCTGTAGATGACGGTCCTCTCAGACATCCACACTTTCTGACCCACAATTTGTACAGCTCATATTTTCTTTGTTTGTTGGGAAATCTGTGTAGAAAAATGGCATTTATTAAAAAAAACCTGTATTAACCTCGGGTGAGTTTCCAAAAACGTTCTTAGCGCTAAGTACTTTGTAACCTCGTTCTTACGTACGAACGAGGTTACAAAGTACTTAGCGCTAAGAACGTTTTGGGAAACTCACCCCTGTTGATTTAAAAAATAATTATGACAAATTTAATTGACTTAAATTTTCATTTGGTTTCATTATTTATTCAGAGAGTATCTATGGGACATAATGCCAACTGGACTGAACATCGGTCCCAGTAAAATAGATTTAGAGATCATTTTAATGAACATCGTATTTACAACATTATCCTAACATGATAACAATAATAATAACAATACATTGTAATTTGTTGGAACAGAAAACTTGTTTTTAAGTGGGTTTACTTGACATAGCTTTATCAAAATCAAGCTAGCATGGACAGTCAACATCCCTCATCTCTGTTATTTTTTTTCAATAAAAATTGTTTTACTGACCTTTGAAATGTGATACCCTGTAACGCAGCATGGGCTGCGGAGCGAGGGGACGGACACAAATGCTGAGAAGAACGAGATTTATTACAGGACATTCCATCATCATCGTCACTAAAGCAGTCAGGGGTCATAACGGGGGGGCAGTCCAAATAACACAGATATACGGGCATAACACAAACAAGGCAAACATGAGCAAGGCAGGGAAACACAGAGAACACGAACCACAGGCGAACGGCAATCCAAACTGGAACAAACCAGGACAACCAAACATCCAAAACATCCGACAAAGGACAAGGGAGACTCAGGGGCTATAAAACAAGAACTGATAACAAGGAACAGGTGATGGCAATGACACAGGGGCGTGGTAGACAATAGGGAATTATCAAAGCAGGGCGGGACAAACGGGCAAGGAACACAGACACGAGGGAATCCGGAGTGACAGCTAGGGGAGGGGGCGCTGCCATACGTGACATACCCTTTGATCTTGTGATCTTGTTGTCGTAGTTTTGACAATTTATGTCCCTCTTTGGTTTTCCTTACGTGACTGTCTGCTAGATCTCATTTTTATGTCTATCCATGGATGGTCCTCAATGCATGACTCAATGCATAGTAATGGCACCTGCGCGTCGCATGCTAAGTCACGTGATGTCCAATCCAGTAATATAGATTAATGTGCACGACCTCGCGAATCGACAACGCATAAAGGCCCTCGCGCACGGGCAGAGCCACCGCGATTATGTCATTTCCGCTCCGCGGACCCTCACGCCGCTTGCAACGTGTCAAGTATAAACCAGTAAGCTGTCAGAAACAGCTTTGATGTGTGGCTATATTATATACTATATTGTCTGCTACAGAGGAAATTCAAATGACATAAGCGGGGGGGGGGGCACATGAAACTTTCTTGTCCCGGGCCCCAGCAAGACAGTGAACGGGCCTGTGTTGGCGTATTAATATATAATTAAGATATATGCTAATTTGGTTAGGATTTGATCCAGTAGCTATTAGCTACCAAACTAGCAAATATTTTATTTAATGGCAGTTTCTTTTCAAAACACACAATCTTAACGTCTTCTTATTCGTCTGATGCCCCGGAGATTGTTATCACTCGATGCTGAAAAGGCTTTTGATAGGGTAGAGTGGGGCTACCTCTTTTGCACTCTTGAAAAGTTAGGATTTGGTCCTAAATTTATATCATGTATTAAAACCCTATACTCATCTCCCATGGCCGCTGTACGTACAAACAACAACCTGTCGACCGGCAACGAGGTACACGCCAGGGCTGCCCATTATCTCAAATTCTATTTGCGATAGCCATTGAATCGCTGGCCTTAGCCATACGTCAGAATGCTCAAATAAAAGGAATCGATCGAAGAGGCCAGGAGCGTAAATGATCACTCTATGCAGATGACTTAATACTGTATACATCAGACCCTCTATCATGCATTCTAAGACTTCTAGATCTGTTTGGTAAATTTGGGAAACTTTCTGGCTATAAAATAAATCTCTCCAAAAGTAAACTGATGCCAATCAATCAAAACCCCAAGAACATCTCTTTTAACACAACTCCCTTCAAAATTTGTACCACAAAATTAAAATATTTAGGTATATGGATCACACATGATTACAAAGATCTCTACCGGTCTAACTTTTTCCCTTTGATATTTAAACTGAAAGAAGATATTAGACGCTGGGAATTGCTACTTCTCTCTTTGGAAGGGAAGATCAACGCGATTAAGATTAATGTATTACATACATTTCTCTATTTATTTCAGAATCTTCCAATTTTCTTGATCAGCTCATTCTTTAAATTCAAAGACACTCTAATATTGGCTTTTATCTGGAATTTAAAAATCGCACGTATCAGAAAATGTATACTACAGAAGCCTCGCTTCATGCAATTCCACCTCCCTGCCAGCCTTACTGTGCTCTAAACTCCCATGGGAAAAAACATTCTCTTACTATAGCAACAATCCTGTAGTCAGAGCCGGAGTGGCTAATCTGGAGATTCGGGAGGATTCCCGATGGGCCGGCTCATGTCAGTCTCTAGTTTGGGCCGATTGGGAGGGAAAAATAATTTTGGGCCGGATTTGGGCATGAAACTCCCGGGCTGAAAAAGTGTCCCACTCCGGCCCTGCCTGTAGTTATACATTCAGGCGATCATTCAACCTTAACAAACCTTCTATATTTAGCCCAATAACTAATAATCACATGTTTACTCCCTCAACAATAGACAAGGGATTTAATACCTGTATCAGGTCAGTCCCGTTGATTAATGTACCTGTCTGTGTATTTTTCCTAGGTCACAGCCTAGGTCGCATGCTTGAATGTGTAGTCTCACCCATAATCTTTTAGGACCAATAGAATGTAATTCAATGGTGGTATTTCAATGCTGGTTAGAATTAACATCCAAGTTTATATCCCCTTGTCCTGTACATTGACCTCCAGCATGATAACTCTGAGTTGACGGATCGCTCCCGCAAGATTCTGTTTGGGGTGGTTATGTTGGTTAGGCCTGCCTTCCCCTGGGTTAGTGCATGCAGGAAGTCATGGGTTAGACTTCTTGAAACTGTTGGCATGGGTCTTGCTCCCTGATGATGAAGTACCTTTATTGGATAAAGTTTTCTTAATATTCAATCCTTTTTTTACCTACCACTATTGTGCAGGAGTGCAGTAAATTGTATATCTAGAAGTGAGGAATGTAATGATTTCCAGAATTGAAATCCAGCCAATAGGAATTTGCCTGCCTTATGACATTGAAGGAGATTTAGCATGCTATAGGTTGGTGAAGCCCTTCATAAAAATGCCTATAACAGCTGGCAAACCCCAAGAAGCCACATGGCCTCACCTCAACTTAGAGGTCTGCACTCCCGTGGTAATCCCGCAGGACCCGACAGAATATCTTGCGGCACGGGACAGAATTTAATTGTTATTGGCGGGAGCGGGAGTTGAATTAGTCCAGGCGATGCGGGAGTGGGACCACATATACATGACGAAAACAACTAATCATTCAGTAAGTAAGCAATAAACTAATTCAAAATATTGGCTAAGCAACTGATCACGTGAACATGAAGTGTGCGTCATTTTGTCATTTTGATACAGAAATGGCAGAGACTGTAGACCAGGGGTCGGCAACCTTTGAGACATGGAGTGCCAACTTTAACATGTCCAGTCAATGAGTGTGCCACTATGGCGGCGAGTTTAAATTGTTGACCGAGGAGGGGGGGAGGTGTAAATCGACACAAAAAGTATTATATCGCGATCGATCGCCAAGTTTAAAGCCTCCGCCGTTCGCGCGAGGTGTGCGTGCGGAGTCGCGCGCTACGATCACTCGCGAAAGTATAATCCATTAATATAATAATTTATATTAAAATATATATTTTTGCTGATGCTGGTCCAGCGTGTCGCGTGCCAGTGACTATGCCTCGGTGTGCCAATGGTGGCACGCGTGCCATAGGTTGCCGACCCCTGCTGTAGACGGTCAACCAGTTTCAGCTGTGGAAAATTCTATTAAAACAGGCGAATACACCACAATTAAGCCAACTACAGGAAAGTCTGATGTATGGAAGTCATATTCCATTGTAATTAATGGAGATGGAAATCGGCTTGTTGTGATACATGTCAGAAAGTGTTGGTGTACGTCACCTAACGGGATGTGTTTGGACTGTGGTAAGAAATGGGACAGCGCGATCAATCGCTATATTGCTGTTTTAATAAATACATAAGAAAATTTCAAGTACTAAATCTAATTAATTCAATTCATATTAGGATTGCGGGCGGGGGCGACAGAAATGTGTATGTGGTGGGCGGTTGCGGGATTAAAACAAGCGATTTTTTGGCCGGTGCGGGCGGGAGCGGGATTAAAACAAGCAGGTGCGGGCGGGAGCGGGATTAAAACAAGCAATTTTTTGGCGGGAGCGGGTCTAAAACAAGCGGGAGCGGGCGGGAGCAGGATTAAAAAAGCAGTCCCGCGCAGACCTCTACCTCACCTCACCTCAGTCACATGGCTTAAGTGCCACCAATCAGCATCTAGCATTTTAATTTTCACCCCGGGCCCCATCCAGGTGGCTTAAGTACTTCCTGTTTGAGAACACCATGTTTGTGAATGTAAACAAGAACACAACTTTAGCACTGGCAACACTTAAATTATTCTCGGTTTGTTTATTTATAATATAAAAAGCGTAAAATACATGCTACACAGCAGTAAATGAGGCCAAGACGTCCTTATTAAAAAGTGAAACACTGTCTTACACCATGTGAAACTAAGGATGTCTTTCAAAAGCACATATAAAAAATAGCTCTTTATGGTATACATTAAAAGCACTGTAAAAAATTTTTTTTTAACACATTACATTACAATGATAAACCCATTTTATGAGTTCAAAATGTCATCATGACATTAGGCAGTAAGGGATCAGGAGAAACTGAGGGGCGGAGTTCAAGAGAAACTGAGGGGCGGAGTTCAGGAGAAACTGAGGCTTGGGAAGAATCTTGGGCGGCGGCTTCCGAGTCGGCTTTCAGCATCGGTGCTCCGCCTCCTTGCGCCTTCATACTCGAGTCTTTTACGAGCCAGGTCTTCTTCTAACGCCTGTTTACACACACAGATCATACAGGAACAGACTTTTACAATATGTTCTCACTCTCTCCACTGTCCCTGTTTCCCTCTGAGTCTCTGTACCTCTTTCCTGCAGGCTAGTTTATCTCTCCATTCATTCAGTTCCAGGGTGTGTTCGTCTTCCAGGCCTTTGATCTTCTTCTTCTCCATCTCCACCAGGACCTGGAGCTTCTCATTCTGAAACGTGTAACGCGCCAAAGGTGAACACAGTAGGGGTGACCTGCAATAGTCGCTGATTCGACTATAGTCGACTATACCCCCTAGTCGACTATGAACGTCATAGTCGAATGTACCATTCTAACTGCATGGGGGTGCCCAAGGATGCTGCTAAGCATTAGTTGTTACATGAAATGTCTTTGTTTTCATTATATATAGCCTTTTGTCAAATAAAATCGTCCTAATTTCTGTTAATAAATATTTTTAAATGATGTTTGCGCATTAACAATAGGCATCTTCCTTACTACACATTAATAAATCACACCCTGCAGTTGCACAATCCAAACGAGCGGAGCTGAACACGCTACAGAATACGCGTAGCATCTGCCGGGATTTTAATGGCTACTAAAAAACTTCAAAAGTATTTTGAAAAACATAAAGATGAATCAAACAAAGTAAAGTGCAAGTTATGTCATCAACGTCTTTCATTTTGCACTACAACAACCAACATGGCATAACATTTTTCGTAAGGCGAAAAAAAACGTTTGTCGTTTCAGTCGTCTCAGCAAGTAGGCCTATAAACATTTTTTGTTGTTGTTTGCTTTTAAACCCTGTTACTTCAACCTTTCCTTGTATTTCTTTTTTGCTGTTGTGTGGCAATTTTTTAATATTTTCAGGCAGGCATATTTTATTTAAAATATTTTTGACATTTTGCACAGTGCCTGTCTGACAGTTCGATATGCGCAATGCGCACTGACGGTTAACGTTCTCTAACGTGTCACGGTCACAGCTCCAGACCCTTCCCTGTGGGCGTGCCGCTACGTTGTCTGCGTGTCGTTATGTCCATATTTGTAGTTCCGTGGGTGTGGGTAGTTTGTGAGCGTGTTCGTAGTCGCACCTGTGCCTTGTCTCGAGATCACGAGGGTTTGTGTTAATCACCTATATAATGTGCGTTCGCGCAGTGTCTTGTGCTCGTCTTTGTCTAAAGCTTGTGTCAGTGTGAGTGTTACATGTACAAGTGCTCGCGCTATTCGTGCAGCACTTTCACTTTCGTCATTAAAGAAGCGTTCTCTGTCATTGTGCCTACTCGTTGTGCCTTCCTCGTCCCACCGTAACATAAAGATGAGCCGACAAGATGCCGGGATACGCTCCTCGGAAGAAGAAGGGGAAGAAGAAGGGCAAACGCCGCCCTTCGTCCGTCCCTGCACTTGCCCGAGGAGCGTTGATAGTGGAGGGGACCTTCCCCCCGGCAGACCTGGAGGAGGAAGGCCCGTTTTTCGTGAGCACAGCTGCATGGGCATTCACCCCCCCCCCCCCCCCCCCAGGTCGAGTTTGGGAGTGGGGAGTCCGAAGAGGAGGAGAGTCCTTCCCCTTCCGAAGACTCAGAGGAGAAGACGGAGAGAGAAGCCAGCGCCCAGTCCTACAGCGAGGGCGAGCAAGCGGCTAGCTCTCCCCCCTCTGTGCAGTCCGAGGAGACCGTATGTTCCGAGAAGAGGGAGCGACCGGAGGAAGAGGTGCGTTCTAGCTCTGGGGCAAGCAGGATGGACTGCTCGCCCTACATCCCCTCAGAAGAGGCGATGTCCCAGAGCTCAGGAGTCTCAGAGGAGGAGATAGAGATGTCAGGGGGTGAGGAGGTGCTGCTCCGGAGAGCGCAGGAAACGCGTAGCCCGAGGTTGTGTTTCGGGGTGCCCCCCGAGGCGCCTGGTATCCTGGCCAGTGAGCGGCGTCAGGCAGACCCTCCGCCAGCGCCCAGGAAGAAGCCAGACGCGCCCAAAGCGAAGCCAGCGGGCGCACGGCCGCCTGGAGCGCCAAGCAGCGCCAAGCAGCGCCAAGCAGCGCTGCGCGCGCAGAGGGACCGGGCCCGCAGAACGGAGCGACCCCGCCTCCGGTTCCGCCTGCAGTCCTGGGAGGGTTTGCGCATCTGGCCGCACTCCTGCACTTGGGGAGAGCGATCTCCTGGTTGCCCGTGCCTGTATGTCTGTCAGTCCCGTTGTGTCTCCCTAACCTCCTTTTCCCGTTTGTGCCCCTTGTGTTCAATGTTCCTCTATGTGTGATCGTCCACGTGCCCGTGTTTAATGTATTTTCCCCTGTCTTCCCAGGGAGGGTGTTTTAGAGCTGTTCGCGGCGGTTCCCACTATCGGGGGAGACGGCTCTCGGAGACTCGTGAACCCGGCGGCTCCGGACCTGCCCGTTGGTGTTGGTTCGGGGCTTTCCAGCTACGCGGGATGCTCCGGGAGTAGCGAGCCCCTGGTGGAGGGTTCTGTCACGGTCACAGCTCCGGACCCTTCCCTGTGGGCGTGCCGCTACGTTGTCTGCGTGTCGTTATGTCCATATTTGTAGTTCCGTGGGTGTGGGTAGTTTGTGAGCGTGTTCGTAGTCGCACCTGTGCCTTGTCTCGAGATCACGAGGGTTTGTGTTAATCACCTATATAATGTGCGTTCGCGCAGTGTCTTGTGCTCGTCTTTGTCTAAAGCTTGTGTCAGTGTGAGTGTTACATGTACAAGTGCTCGCGCTATTCGTGCAGCACTATCACTTTCATCATTAAAGAAGCGTTCTCTGTCACTATGCCTACTCGTTGTGCTTTCCTCGTCCCACCGTAACATAACATAAAAAAAAAACAAATAAGTAAATAAATAAAAGCTGAATAAAGCCAACGTAACGTGTTTATTCATTTATCTGAGTGTTTTAGGTATTTACTTTGAAGAGTAAAAAAGTCCTGAATGAGAACGGGATCCCATTTAAGGTGCTCTAAAAAAATAATAATAAACCCGATTCGACTATTAGTCGACTAAAGAGAAAAGCTGACGAATCAGATTTGACTATGAAAATCCTTAGTTGAATACACCCCTAGAACACAGCACTCGTTCTGGAAGCTGCGGCAGGATGGTGCGGCCGTGTACCTGCAGCTGCTGGAGCTCAGTGATGTTGGCGTCACACTGCTCCTGAACCTCCTTTAACTGGACCTCCTGGTTCTCCTGGAGGTTGTTCCTCTCCTGTTTCTGCTGTGCTTCCATCTCAGACAGAAACTTACCCCACACAAAGACAGATCCCACAAATGATGGACACCAGAGAGACAGAGAGGGCATGCTGTATGTAACAGAATGTTAGCCGTCTCCAGTCCACAGTGCATATCTCATTTCCACCACTAGGTGGCAGTTCCTTCTATTATCCTTATCAATTTCCCTCTTAGTAAGTAGTTACTGGTTACTAAGTAGTTCTGAATAAGAGCCTAATGAATCATAACCTAATCCATAATGCCCCACAGAAATGATTCATGGGCTCAATGTGTTAAACGCCATATGTAATGTGTTAAGTGTTCTTCGTTGGTGCTGGCGTACCTGCGTAAGCCGCTGTCTCTGCTCTGGGCCGCCCAGGCCCCGCCCCTTCAGCTCCTGTCTCAACTGGCCCAGGCGAGTCTTTGCCTCGGTGCGCTGCGCCCTCTGCAGGTGACCTCTCTCCTGCACCTGCAGTGATCTCTGCTCCTCCAGCAGGGCCTGCTGGAAACGTGCAGCACGCTCCATGTCCTGCAAGAGAGCGGAGAGATCAGGACGTGAGTGTGACGAGAGAGAGACGGGAGTGTGTCGGGAGTGAGACAGGAGCGAGACAGATGTGAGACGGGAGTGGTGCAGTCGTGGTGCAGTCACCTTGTTGTGTCTTTTGCTGAGCTGTTGCCGCTGCAGAGAGTACTGCTCCTTCACCTGCTGTTTGAACAAATGGTACTTCTCCTGCAGGTGGCGCTGTTCCAGCTCCCATATCACAGACTCACGAGCTGCAGAAAAAGTGGAAAATGCCCTCAGCTTATGAGTGCTCCCGCTCAGAGTGTGCGCAGGGGCGGGGCGGAGGCCGGGCCCACGGCTTTACCTCTCTTCAGCTGCTGGGATTTGACGGAGAACTCCCACTCCATGGACGAGGCTTTCCTCTTGTGCTCTTGCACGGCCTTCTGCAAGGCATCGTTCAGCTCCTGCTGCTGCCTCTGCAGGAAGATTTGCTCCTGAAACACACACACACACACACACACTCAGCTCCACGTGCAGGAGGGAAGATAAATAAGAGGTTGTGGATTTTTAAAGGCTTTTTTTCATTAATGAGCAAGTAACAAAATGACATCATAAATATCTATAGCAGCCAATCGAATCATCACCCCACCCGTCATCCTCTAACCTCTAAATGTGCGCGTCAGTGCGGCTGTTCTGAGGTCAGTGACTTGCCTCTTTAGGGTCAGCTTTGAGGGCGTTGCCCTTGCGACTGAGCTCCTTCTCCTGCTGGGCTTTGAGACGACGTGCCTCCTCCCGCAGGCGGGTGGTGTGCTCCGCTTCCATCTTCGTGCTTTGCTGCTGAAACTGCCTCCCCAGCCGCTCCAGCTCCCCGTCGTAGTACTGCTTCTTACTCTGCAGGGGGCGACACATGCTACTGCAAAGACATTTCGTATCATCTCCTGATCCTCGGCCTCCTGTGACACGTTTCATATAATCTCCTCTGACTCTGAGATTCTCTGTTGTTTTGGTGTAGGTTTGTGTCGGAGGCTGGTGTGTGTGTGTGGTCAGTGTCTGGAGAGTAGGTGTGGTTTTGGTTGGTGTCTGAAGGTGTAGGAGAGATAATGGTGGGTGTTATGAGATTGAGGTGTGGTTGTGGTGTGCGTGAGATGAAGACGGAGGCGCTCACGCTCATTTCCTGTTCGATGTGGCGGAACATCTGCTCTCTCTGCTGCTGCAGACGCTGCTCCAGCTGGGCGTACTCACGCTGCTCCTCACGCTGGAGCAGCTTCAGGGCGTGGAGCTCCTGTCGCCTGCACACACACACACACACACGCACGCACGCACACACACAAGACACACACGCACACACACACACACACACACAACACACATACATACATACACACACACACACACACACACACACACACACACACACACACACATATATATATATTTATATACACACACACGTACACACATACATACGCACATGCACATACACACACGCACACACACGTGCGCACACACACGCACGCACACATATATATATATATATACACATGCACACATACACACACATATATACACATACATGCATACACACATGCAGGTTTAGACACACTTCATTCACATCATCCCATGAGCCTGTCTGCGCATTGAGTGGCACGTTAAGTCGTTACCTGACGGAGCGCATCTGCTCCTCTTTGGTGTCACGTTCGCTGATCACCTTTGATGTGGTGATGCTCACCTCCCGTCCATCCACCAAAAATGTCCTGGTCTTCTTCACCGTGCGTCGGTTCATGGGACAGGCCTGCAGCTCCACCAAAAGGACAAAGTGTAACAGTAAGTTCTGCAAGCTCCTCGTTCAGCCTGGGACCTCATTGGTTGCGTTTCTTCCCCATTGACTCACCCCATCGGTAGGAGACAGAGGTGGCTGCTTAGCCCAGCCGCTCTCACTGCTCGGGGAGAGGGGCGGCTCGGGATGGTCCTGCTGTAGTGTCCCGTTCGACCCTGTGACCCTGTGCACTGCTCCTGCCATAGTGTCTGCGGAGCTGCCTGTGGTGTGCGGTGTCCTGCTCGTCCCCTCTTGTTCACAGGTGTCCACGGTGATGGCGAAGCTCACCTGTTTGGCGGCTTTGGCGGGTCTGACACGTGCAGCGTGGCGTCTTGTCTCGTCCGTGTCCTGCCTGGTCTCGCAGGGTGCAGCTCTGTCGCTCGGAAGCTGGCAGCCATTGTGTTCTCTCCCTGTTGCTTTCTGAGTTTCACTCTTCGTCGGACTGTCTCCACCTGTCTCCACAGTCCCTCCGTTCTTATTTTCACCTGACTTCACAGTCACTCTGTCCTGATCTCCACCTGTCTCCACAATCACTCTGTCCTTATCTCCACCTGTCTCAACAGTCACTCCCTCCTTGTCTCCACCTGACTCCATAGTCACCTCCTCCTTATCTCCACCTGTCTCAACAGTCCCTCCATCCTTATCTCCACCTGACTCCACAGTCACTTCCTCCTTATCTCCACCTGTCTCAACAGTCACTCCCTCCTTGTCTCCACCTGACTCGACAGTCACCTCCTCCTTATCTCCACCTGTCTCCACAGTCCCTTCGTCCTTATCTCCACCTAACTCCACAGTCACTTCCTCCTTATCTCCACCTGCCTCCACAACCACTCTGTCCTGATCTCCACCTGTCTCCACAGTCACTGTGTCCTGATCTCCACCTGTCTCCACAGTCTCTCTTTCCTTATCTTCTTCCTTATTCCCTTCACCTTCATTCTCCTCTCTACCGGCCTCTTCACCTTGAGCCACCACCTCCTCCCCTCCAGTTGTTCTCCATAACTCCTCACCCAGCTCCTCAGGTTCCAGAGGAACCTCTAGACACTCCTCCTGACATTCTAGAGTTTTTTCATCAATGTTATTCTGGAATACACCAGTTTCAGTTTGGCCTTCAAGATTTATGAGGTTCTCCTGTTCCACACTATCATTATCTTCAACCGTGTCTGTGTTAACCCTGTCCTCCGCATCTTCTCTGGGTTTACTAATTTGGTCCTCGTCATCCTCTCGTCTTGTCACCTGTCCACAGAGCTCCACACTGTCCATATGCGCCTTTGCTTCCATAATCTCTCCAGGAGCATTAAAGCTCCAGCTCTCTTCATCCGCTCCCACGTTCTCACTTGTATGCTGCCTCTGGTCAGTGCTAGGCTCCTCCCCATCTGCAGACCCTGTTCTCTCCACAGGCTCCTCCCCATCAATAGGCCCTTCCCCATCAGCAGACCCTGTTCTCTCTGCAGGCTCCCCCCCATCAATAGGCCCCTCCCCATCAGCAGACCCTGTTCTCTCAGCAGGCTCCTCCCCATCAATAGGCCCCTCCCCATCAGCAGACTCTGTTCTCTCTGCAGGCTCCTCCCCTTCAACAGGGCCATCCCCGCCAGAAGCAGGGAGCTGCACATTTATGTGTTTGATTAACGTCACAGTGGGAGGTGACCTAGTTGGGTGCCTGTGTCCTGCCAGATCCAGGTAATCGTGTGAGTGTCTCTCTGCTGCCTCACTGGTCTGCAATGTCTCCAAACCCAGCGCCTCCATCAGGAGGTCCACTACCCTGCACTCCTCACCCCCACTGCTTGTCCCAGGCCCTGGAAGACATTTCCAGAATGTAGGCTCATCAGTAGAGTGCCTCGTGTCCTCCCTGTGCTGAAGCACAACTTGGGATCCTCCATGTAACTCTAACTCCAGGCACACTGTGTCCTCTTTGGTAAAAACTAGTGTCTCCTGCTCAGAGAAAACTCCCTGTTGCTGTGACTCTTGAGATTTAGAAAAGGTAGCGTCATCTTCCTTATCCTTGATGTCAGTCAGCAGTTTTGTCTCGTCTCGTCTCATCTGTGTCTCCATCTCCTCTCCTTGGCTGTCAGTGTTGTTTTTGCTGTGTGTAGATGCAGCTGCCTGTTCCCCAGACTCCTCTCCCTGACCCCTGTCCTGCAGGCTCGTATCTAACTGTGCTTCACGCTGACCTGCCGTGTTGTCCTGCTGTTCCTTGCTCTCCTTACCTTTCACCCCTTCGCCCCAGAACCCAGACCTGCAGCGGCGAGACCCGCTGCTCAGGAAGGACAGCAGGTTTCCTGGCATGGACAGGCGTCTGGCTATCTTCTGTGCCTTGTCTGGGGCGCAGGACCTCCGGCGGGACACCCGCAGGACAGGGCGGGGCTCTGGCTCGGTAGGAGGCTGCGGTCCAGGGGGCGGGGCTGGCTGGGGTTCCTCTGGCTCCTCCCCCCCTGGAGGCTGCGCAGCCTGTGCAGCTGCTGTCTCTGTGTCGGCAGGTGGCGTCTCATCCACACCATTCTGCAGGTCGGACAGCGACTGTGTGAAGGAGAAACACTTGGTGAGTCACGCCCCGGTATTACAATTTAGACAAAATTGCAACTTATTAAGTTAGTTACATTTAAAAAAATCTGTAAAGAGATTGGAAATGAAAGCTTGATCAAATATAATAAAACATTTCAAACAACTATGCTTCTGTACTTTTCATTTGTACCTCAGCTTCTATGATCTCGGTGACCTCTGCTTTAGCCTCAGCGATGAGCTCCTTGAGGGCTCGCCCATCGCGGCCGGCATACGAGAACGGGTGGGCCGACAGCTGTTGCGCTCCCCAGCGAGACTCTGGGTTCTTCTGTAGCGCCCTCCGCAGGAAGTCCTGGAAATGCGACGACCTGCCAGCACCAAGCAGAAGCTAATTCTCTAGTGGCATACAGGACAGTTCAGAGTGTGTGTTGGACATTCACCCTGTAGCGGCATAAGGACAGCACAGAGCAGAGTGTGTGTTGGACATTTACCCTCTAGTGGTATACAGGACAGCACAGTTCAGAGTGTGTGTTGGACATTTACCCTCTTGTGGCATACAGGACAGCACAGTTTGAGTGTGTGCTAGATGCTAACATCTCTATCTGTGTGCTAGATGCTAACATCTCTATCTGTGCGCTAGATGCTAATATCTCTATCTGTGCGCTAGATGCTAACATCTCTATCTGTCTGCTGTCTGTCCCACCGCAGGAAGGACATGAACGCTGCAACTTTGCAGCACAAAAACAACAACTTTGCAGTAAAGAAGAGGAGGGAGAAGAGGAAGAGGAGATCGCAGCAGCCCACCAGAGGCGCGGGTTGGCCAGGCTGGGCGGGGGCGACTTGGTGATCTTCAGCAGGACTCTCATTGGGTTGAGGGAGTGGTGGGGGGGCTCCATCTCTGCCGCCTCGATGAGGGTGATGCCCAGAGACCAGATGTCTGCCTTACATGTGTATGGGTTGTCCTTCGACGTCTCGCACATGATCACCTCTGGTGCCATCCTTCAGACAGCACAGGACAGACATTTTTATGCACAGTTACTAAACAGAGGATTATTAATGAGGTTATTTTTGGTTATTTTTGAAAATTACATGTATGTCTATTTGAACTGGAGTGGCTGTGGTGAGCAGAGTGAATTTCACCCTACTTTATTTCACTTTAATATCAAATTTACATAATAATAATAATATTTAGGGTGATATTTTGGTAAATGCTTAATGCAGAGTAAACAGTGGCTAGAAACTCACACTGCAGATGCTCATCTAGATTATGGCGGAGCTGAAAGGAGATGTCACTCACCAGTATGGGGTCCCGATGAAGGTGGCTCGTCTCTGGAGGGTGTTCTCATTCTTCGCAGACACCCCGAAGTCAGCTGCCACCCAGCAGAACAAGCGTGAGTGAGTGAGTGAGTGAATGAGCTCTGTCACTGAGAGGTCAGAGATATAGGGGCAGTGTGGTGTTTGCGTACCTAGTTTGATGTTGCCCTCCATGGTGAGCAGGATGTTGCCGGCTTTCAGATCTCGGTGTATGATGTGGTGCTGGTGTAGGTAGGACAGAGCCTGCAGGCTTTGACAACACACCTCACTGATCTGCTGCTCTGACAGACCACGCTCCAGTTCTGCAGCACACACACACACCAGCACATAGATGCACACACAAACGCAAATCAAACAATACAATCCTATCAGATTATTTGTGTGCCTAAGACACACAAGAAAACTCTAATGCCAAAACAAAATGATCATAATCAATGGTTACAATAATTGAAATAATAGTTCAAATAATACCAGATGTTTTGGAACTGTTCGCCCCTTTGTGTGTGTGTGTGTGTGTGTGTGTGTGTGTGTGTGTGTGTGTGTGTGTGTGTGTGTGTGTGTGTGTGTGTGTGTGTGTGTGTGTGTGTGTGTGTGTGTGTGTGTACCAGCTCTTCACACCCACCTAACATAATGTCATCCAGGGCTCCTCCAGGACAAAACTCAATGAGTATCTATAGACCAAAGACAAATGTTATATTATTGATTTATAATGAGAGACAGACAGACAGATCAGTATTGATCACCCATCAGTATTGCTCATTCTTACCCACAACCAGCCTTCAAACAAGACAGCGTCTAGCAGGGATATAATGTTGGCATGGCGACACCCTGCTAGGATATCGATCTCAGTGATGTAGTCCTCCAGCTGTTCCTCACTGCGAACCTCAATCACTTTAGCTGCTGCATACAGTCCAGTAACACTGTTCTGAGCCTGATAGACACACACACACACACATAACTGTATAGAGCATTATTCGTTTCTAAAAGAAACAGCCTTATATTGTTGTCATGTCACTCTACAGTCCTGATGCCACAGAAACAAGCATAACCCAGTTACATGCCAGTCAGTGACTGTTGTAACATGACAGTCTGTGGCTGTTCTGATATATTGAGGCATTCAATGGTAAATCGTGTCTTCCGTATTTGGATGTTATGTGTTTATGTGACTGTTGTTGGATGGAACACTTGTGTCTGGACCATTGACAGCTTCCCCTTAAGAGGACATTCAATTATACTAAACTATAATCTAATTATATTTCATATAGATGCAGTTAAGTCTTTAACACAATGTTAAATATTTACCACTGGGTGTTAAATGGGTGGCTTTCTGCTTTAAAAAAAAACTAGCATCACATTGACCACATAGCTGCTGCTCCTCCGTCATCTCAAAGCTTTTCTTTACCCCACATATATAGATCACTAACTGGGCTGTATCACCACAGCTCCACATATATAAATCACTAACTGGGCTGTATCACCACAGCTCCACATATATAGATCACTAACTGGGCTGTATCACCACAGCTCCACATATATAGATCACTAACTGGGCTGTATCACCACAGCTCCACATATATAGATCACTAACTGGGCTGTATCACCACAGCTCCACATATATAGATCACTAACTGGGCTGTATCACCACAGCTCCACATATATAGATCAGTAACTGGGCTGTATCATCACTCTCTGCATATATAGATCAGTAACTGGGCTGTATCACCACAGCTCCACATATATAGATCAGTAACTGGGCTGTATCACCACAGCTCCACATATATAGATCAGTAACTGGGCTGTATCACCACAGCTCCACATATATAGATCAGTAACTGGGCTGTATCACCACAGCTCCACATATATAGATCACTAACTGGGCTGTATCACCACAGCTCCACATTTATAGATCACTAACTGGGCTGTATCACCACTCTCCACAATTATAGATCACTAACTGGGCTGTATCACCACAGCTCCACATATATAGATCACTAACTGGGCTGTATCACCACAGCTCCACATATATAGATCAGTAACTGGGCTGTATCACCACAGCTCCACATATATAGATCACTAACTGGGCTGTATCACCACTCTCCACATATATTGATCACTAACTGGGCTGTATCACCACAGCTCCACATATATAGATCACTAACTGGGCTGTATCACCACAGCTCCACATATATAGATCAGTAACTGGGCTGTATCACCACTCTCCACATATATAGATCACTAACTGGGCTGTATCACTACAGCTCCACATATATAGATCACTAACTGGGCTGTATCACCACAGCTCCACATATATAGATCAGTAACTGGGCTGTATCACCACAGCTCCACATATATAGATCAGTAACTGGGCTGTATCACCACAGCTCCACATATATAGATCACTAACTAGGCTGTATCACCACAGCTCCACATATATAGATCACTAACTGAGCTGTATCACCACAGCTCCACATATATAGATCACTAACTGGGCTGTATCACCACTCTCCACATATATAGATCAGTAACTGGGCTGTATCACCACAGCTCCACATATATAGATCACTAACTGGGCTGTATCACCACAGCTCCACATATATAGATCAGTAACCGGGCTGTATCACCACAGCTCCACATATATAGATCAGTAACTGGGCTGTATCACCACAGCTCCACATATATAGATCAGTAACAGGGCTGTATCACCACAGCTCCACATATATAGATCAGTAACTGGGCTGTATCTCCACAGCTCCACATATATAGATCACTAACTGGGCTGTATCACCACTCTCCACATATATAGATCAGTAACTGGGCTGTATATTCATAGCTTCACATATATAGATCAGTAACTGGGCTGTGTCACCACTCTCCACATATATAGATCAGTAACTGGGCTGTATCACCACGGCTCCACATATATAGATCACTAACTGGGCTGTATCACCACAGCTCCACATATATAGATCAGTAACTGGGCTGTATCACCACTCTCCACATATAGAGATCAGTAACTGGGCTGTATCACCACAGCTCCACATATATAGATCAGTAACTGGGCTGTATCACCACAGCTCCACATATATAGATCAGTAACTGGGCTGTATCATCACTCTCTGCATATATAGATCAGTAACTGGGCTGTATAATCATAGCTTCACATATATAGATCAGTAACTGGGCTGTGTCACCACTCTCCACATATATAGATCAGTAACTGGGCTGTATCACCACAGCTCCACATATATAGATCACTAACTGGGTTGTATCACCACAGCTCCACATATATAGATCACTAACTGGGCTGTATATTCATAGCTTCACATATATAGATCAGTAACTGGGCTGTGTCACCACTCTCCACATATATAGATCAGTAACGGGGCTGTATCACCACGGCTCCACATATATAGATCACTAACTGGGCTGTATCACCACAACTCCACATATATAGATCACTAACTGGGCTGTATCACCACAGCTCCACATATATAGATCAGTAACTGGGCTGTATCACCACTCTCCACATATATAGATCACTAACTGGGCTGTATCACCACAGCTCCACATATATAGATCACTAACTGGGCTGTATCACCACAGCTCCACATATATAGATCAGTAACTGGGCTGTATCACCACTCTCCACATATATAGATCACTAACTGGGCTGTATCACTACAGCTCCACATATATAGATCACTAACTGGGCTGTATCACCACAGCTCCACATATATAGATCACTAACTGGGCTGTATCACCAAAGCTCCACATATATAGATCAGTAACTGGGCTGTATCACCACTCTCCACATATATAGATCACTAACTGGGCTGTATCACCACAGCTCCACATATATAGATCAGTAACTTGGCTGTATCACCACAGCTCCACATATATAGATCAGTAACTGGGCTGTATCACCACAGCTCCACATATATAGATCAGTAACAGGGCTGTATCACCACAGCTCCACATATATAGATCAGTAACTGGGCTGTATCTCCACAGCTCCACATATATAGATCACTAACTGGGCTGTATCACCACTCTCCACATATATAGATCAGTAACTGGGCTGTATATTCATAGCTTCACATATATAGATCACTTACTGGGCTGTATCACCACAGCTCCACATATATAGATCAGTAACTGGGCTGTATCTCCACAGCTCCACATATATAGATCACTAACTGGGCTGTATCACCACTCTCCACATATATAGATCAGTAACTGGGCTGTATATTCATAGCTTCACATATATAGATCACTTACTGGGCTGTATCACCACAGCTCCACATATATAGATCAGTAACTGGGCTGTATCACCACGGCTCCACATATATAGATCACTAACTGGGCTGTATCACCACAGCTCCACATATATAGATCAGTAACTGGGCTGTATCACCACTCTCCACATATAGAGATCAGTAACTGGGCTGTATCACCACAGCTCCACATATATAGATCAGTAACTGGGCTGTATCACCACAGCTCCACATATATAGATCAGTAACTGGGCTGTATCATCACTCTCTGCATATATAGATCAGTAACTGGGCTGTATAATCATAGCTTCACATATATAGATCAGTAACTGGGCTGTGTCACCACTCTCCACATATATAGATCAGTAACTGGGCTGTATCACCACAGCTCCACATATATAGATCACTAACTGGGTTGTATCACCACAGCTCCACATATATAGATCAGTAACTGGGCTGTATCACCACAGCTCCACATATATAGATCAGTAACAGGGCTGTATCACCACAGCTCCACATATATAGATCAGTAACTGGGCTGTATAATCATAGCTTCACATATATAGATCAGTAACTGGGCTGTGTCACCACTCTCCACATATATAGATCAGTAACTGGGCTGTATCACCACAGCTCCACATATATAGATCACTAACTGGGTTGTATCACCACAGCTCCACATATATAGATCAGTAACTGGGCTGTATCACCACAGCTCCACATATATAGATCAGTAACTGGGCTGTATCATCACTCTCTGCATATATAGATCAGTAACTGGGCTGTATAATCATAGCTTCACATATATAGATCAGTAACTGGGCTGTGTCACCACTCTCCACATATATAGATCAGTAACTGGGCTGTATCACCACAGCTCCACATATTTAGATCACTAACTGGGCTGTATCACCACTCTCCACATATATAGATCAGTAACTGGGCTGTATATTCATAGCTCCACATATATAGATCAGTAACTGGGCTGTATCTCCACAGCTCCACATATATAGATCACTAACTGGGCTGTATCACCACTCTCCACATATATAGATCAGTAACTGGGCTGTATATTCATAGCTTCACATATATAGATCAGTAACTGGGCTGTGTCACCACTCTCCACATATATAGATCAGTAACTGGGCTGTATCACCACGGCTCCACATATATAGATCACTAACTGGGCTGTATCACCACAGCTCCACATATATAGATCAGTAACTGGGCTGTATCACCACTCTCCACATATAGAGATCAGTAACTGGGCTGTATCACCACAGCTCCACATATATAGATCAGTTACTGGGCTGTATCACCACAGCTCCACATATATAGATCAGTAACTGGGCTGTATCATCACTCTCTGCATATATAGATCAGTAACTGGGCTGTATAATCATAGCTTCACATATATATAGATCAGTAACTGGGCTGTGTCACCACTCTCCACATATATAGATCAGTAACTGGGCTGTATCACCACAGCTCCACATATATAGATCACTAACTGGGCTGTATCACCACTCTCCACATATATAGATCACTAACTGGGCTGTATCACCACAGCTCCACATATATAGATCACTTACTGGGCTGTATCACCACAGCTCCACATATATAGATCAGTAACTGGGCTGTATATTCATAGCTTCACATATATAGATCAGTAACTGGGCTGTGTCACCACTCTCCACATATATAGATCAGTAACTTTTTATCAGTAATTTTTATTATATTGCTGCTATTGGGGTAAAACCTGGGACCTTGGGTTCTAAATTTTGTTCCACCTCATGTACCACATGTGATGTGAATGACAATAAAGTCTCCTTGAATCCTTGAACTGGGCTGTATCACCACGCTCCACTTATATAGATCAGTAACTGGGCTGTATCACCACTCTCCACATATATAGATCACTAACTGGGCTGTATCACCACTCTCCACATATATACTGTAGATCAGTAACTGGGCTGTATCATCATATCTCCACATATATAGATCAGTAACTGAGCTGTAACTGGGCTGTATATATAGCAGTGTAGTTTTATTTCATGCACTTATCACAGTGTAATAGGTGTCATAGTCCCACATTTACTTTTGACTTGTAACTTGCGGGCCAGTCAGAGATTGTCAGGGGGCCGGATGTGGCCCGCGGACCGTACAATACCCATGTCTGGTTTAGAGCATAGGTGATGGTGTTGGTGGCTGGTTTAGAGTGTAGGTGAAGGTGTAGGGCCCCCATACTCAAATAGCGGCCCGAGGGCCGTGAGTTGTTTTGAAAAGTGTTTTTTTTTTTTTTAGGAATCTTTTTTTTTCAATCGCGCTATCCGCTCTTATTTTGAAATTGCGCACCGCAATCTCAATACGATGCCGGGGATTGCCTTTATGGCAACAACAAACAGGTACCAGATGCCCAAATGCGTTGGACACCCCACGTCAACAGTTTATGTTCGCCCCCCGTAACTGGCCCCTTCAGTGATTGAAAAAATTAAATGTGGCCCGTCATCATTTCTATTTGAGTACCCCTGGTGTAGGGAGTAGGTGATGATGTAGGATATAAGTGATGGTGTAGGCGGCTGGTTTAGAGTGTAGGTGATGGTGTAAGCAGTAGGTGATGATGTAGGATATAAGTGATGGTGTAGGTGCTAGTTTAGAGTGTAGGTGATGATGTAGGATATAAGTGATGGTGTAGGTGCTAGTTTAGAGTGTAGATGATGATGTAAGATATAAGTGATGGTGTAGGTGCTAGTTTAGAGTGTAGGTGATGGTGTAGGTGCTGGTTAAGACTGTAGATGATGGTGTAGTGTGTAGGTGATGGTGTATCTGCTGGTTTAGAGTGTATGTGATGGTGTAGGTTGTAGATAACGGTTTAGAGTGTAGATGATGGTGTAGTTGATGATGTAGGATATAGGTGATGGTGTCGCTGCTGGTTTAGAGTGTAGGTGATGGTGTAGAGTGTAGGGTATAGGTAATGGGGTAGAGTGTAGGTGATGGTGTAGAGTGTAGGTGATGGTGTAGGGTGTAGGTAATGGGGTAGAGTGTAGGTGATGGTATAAGAGGTAGGTGCTGGTTTAGGTCTGCTGATACTGTACTCCTGTGTAGGGTGTAGGTGATGGTGTAGGAGGTAGACGCTGGTTTAGGGCTGCTGATACATTAGTCCTGTGTAGGGTGTAAGTGATGGTGTAGGGTGTAGGGCTGCTGATACAGTTCTCCTATGTAGGGTGTAGGTGATGGTGTAGGAGTTAGACGCTGGTTTAGGGCTGCTGATACATTACTCCTGTGTAGGGTGTGTGTGATGGTGTAGGGTGTAGGGTGTAGGGCTGCTGATACAGTTCTCCTATGTAGGGTGTAGGTGATGGTGTAGGAGGTAGACGCTGGTTTAGGGCTGCTGATACAGTACTGCTGTGCCACTCACTCTACTGTACTCTCTGCTCTACCAAAACACCAACTTTATTCTTCTGAAGGGCTTTTTTTAACTAATTCACTGAGGCTAAAGTTACATGTCCAATCTGCAGTGCAGGACATGAAAACACAGGTATGTAACTCTGGATCCTCACACACATAGAAACTGAAGACGCTTAACGAAGGACAAAACATCCGTAACAGGAAGCCGTCGTCTAAACCGCGGCATAGCCACTGTGTCACCTAGGAAACCCAGAAATAAAACCCAAACATAGGTTTCACATTTGTGAAAATAAAGATTACCACTGCTTCTATTCAGTCAGCTGTGATCATCACTGCAGAATAATTACAACCAGGGTATTTCCTTGACTGCAAAGAGCAAATATAAAATATTGTCTTAAAATATTCAAATAACAGAAATTATCTGTCCATGTTGGAACACAAAGGCAGGTACTCGGGCCGGTTCAGGTTTACTGAACCCAGAGCGTAGTGAGAATTCTGGGCTGAAAGGTGATATCATCATCACCACCAGACGTGCTGCTACTGCTGTTATAAGAACCTTCCCCACTCTCGCTAGATCTGCACTTGGTCACAGCACTTTTTGCCACAGATTCTCAGTGACACTGCGGCCTGACCTTTGACCTGGCCACTCTAATTCTCGGATGTTCTTGCATTTGTTTCACTCCTGTGGAGCACTGGTGAGGTGCTTACAGTCATGGTCTTGTTGGTGAATCTGTCTTCTGGTGTCATTTGGTGTAGGTGATTAGGTGTTTTCTGATCAGCAGTTGGGTGCTCCAGAATCTAATCTAATTGTTTTCATAGCAATAGGAGCGAATACTTATCACTTTGTTTATTTTATATGAATAATTTTGCTAATTATATTGACTATCAGTATTATGGACCATTTTATGAAGATGTTGTTATACATTTCAATAGCAGGTTGTAGGTAATTCCAGGGAGGGGTTAAATACCTGTACACTGTAAACTGCTGTGGCCCAACCCCAGATCCTCCCCACCCCTGATTTAAAAAAGGCCCAGAGAGTGTCTGTGTATTTAGTGTTCCTGGCGTTCCTACCTTGTACACCTTTCCGAAAGCCCCATCTCCAATCTCTCCCAGCGTCTCCCAGGTGTGACGAGGATCCACATCCCTCTGCAGGTTCTCGTAGTGCCGAACGCGCTTCTTCTCCGTGCCCAGACGAAATATGCGCATCAGGAGGGTGGCCATCGCTTCACCCCTTCCACCCCCTATCACCCCGCAGACACAGACTCAGCCAGCCCTGGCTCCCGGTCGGCCCGTCTTCCCTATAGAGGTTCCTGTTGCTCGGGCCAGTTGGACGGGAGAGCGTGCTGACACAAAACACAGACAGACTGAGTGAGAGAAGAAACAACAGTCTGCTGATGAGGCGGCCTCCTCCACACACCTCACAGCATGGCAGGAAGCTGCAGCAAAAACCACATCCTTCACATCACAACGGGCCCCTTTCAGAGATGCAGCGCGTGACGCTGGTTCTGAGATGCTGGCTCTTCCATCACCTGCATCTGCAGGGTGGCCTGCACAGGCACGTTCAGACGTTAGTGTGTACAAACATCTACACTTTAGAATGTACAGACATCTACACACAGTTTCATGTGAAGCTGTTTATTGTTGGTTGTGTGCTATTTGCCCATGTCCCAAAATACTGGTTTCAGAACACACACTCTCATATGCTGAGAAGTAACAGGTGTCAACAAAGCATTTCTCGGTAGAATACAACTCTACATTTCTATGACAATAGGAAAGGTTGTCAATTAAGTTCCCATGCACTGATTGTGTAAAAAAAAAGTATGGCCACAAAAAAATCTTAAATAGGCCATTTTTATAGTATGGCCACAAAAGTTTTTAGGCATTTTTGGTCTCGGTCCATTTAAGGACAATAGCTGTTGATTCATTTCTGCTGTCTGAACTTTGTAGGAGTTTCCATTTTACCCTTCACACTGCCCACAGTCACTTTTGAACGCAAAATAACCCATGACGTGAACTTTAATTGTAACTCACCTATTGAGCCACTAGATGTCGCTAATAATCCTAGTTCTTCAGAACTTGCTCTACACGCACCAACCAATTAGCAGGAATTTAATCACACTTCTGCTAAGGTCAGACAGAGTGTCAGCAGCCTGGCGTGGAGTTGTTTCTGAGGTTTATTTCCCCCAGGGTCTTAAAGCCCAATGTAGCTGCAAGTTGTATGCAAGTCTGTGTGGATCTCTATACAGGGTTCCCACACCTCGGTTAACATCAAATTCCAGGACCTTTCAATGACTTTCCAGGACCAACTTCCTCAAATTTAAGGACTGCACCTGGCACCATTTACCTACTGTTACCCCTGAATATGTTGTCAAAAAACAATGTTAATTCAATGCAAATTCAAAAGACCGAATGCCATTTCAAGCCATGCATCCTGAAATGTTCTGTGCATGACGTTAAGCACTGATTAAACGAAAACTTAATTCACACACAACATGTCTGACGAGGCTGAAGTTGGTTCCTTATTCGCCAGTGTCTTATTCGCACTTTCCGTTCCACCTTAAAAAAATAAAGCGGTAGTTTCATTATGTCGCCGAGATAAAATGTATTGTACGTTTCTATGGCTGTATCTCCTGATTCTTACATCGTGTCAGAAATCTGACGAGCAGGTTTGATTGACCATATAAGTGACTGTATAAATCCAGAAGAAGAAGAGTTTTTACTGTAGAATATTTTTATAATCGTCCTGTGAAGTTGGCATGTCAGGCGAAAATGTACTATGCATACAGTGCATTGGTCTTAGTTTGTATGGCTGTATCTCTTGATTCTTACATCGTCTCAGAGATCTGACGAGCAGGTTTGATTGACCATATAAGTGACTGTATAAATCCAGAAGAAGAAGGTTTTTTATTGTATAATATTTTTCTAATCGTCCTGTGAAGTTGGCATGTCTGGCGATAATGTACTGTGCATACAGTGCATTGGTCTTAGTTTGTATGGCAGTATCTCCTGATTCTTACATCGTCTCAGAGATCTGACAAGCAGATATACTTGACCACATAAGTGACTGTAGAAATCCAGAAGAAGAAGATTTTTTACTGTAGAATATTTTTTTTATTGACCTGTGAACTTGGCATGTCAGGCGATAGAATGTAATGTGCATATAGTGCAATGGTCTTAGTTTGTATGGCAGTATCTCCTAATTCTTACATCGTCTCAGAGATCTGACAATCAGGTTTGATTGACCACATAAGTGACTGTAGAAATCCAGAAGAAGAAGATTTTTTACTGTAGAATATTTTTTTTATTGACCTGTGAACTTGGCATGTCAGGCGATAGAATGTAATGTGCATATAGTGCAATGGTCTTAGTTTGTATGGCAGTATCTCCTGATTCTTACATCGTCTCAGAGATCTGACAATCAGGTTTGATTGACCATATAAAACCAGAAGAAGAAGAGGAGTTTTTACTGTAGAATATTTTTTTTATTGACCTGTGTGTTAGGCGATAATGTACTGTGCATACAGTGCATTTGTCTTAGTTTGTATGGCTGTGGTCATGCTGAAGGATGTTGCAGGCAGCAGATCGCTCTCCACGGCGTCTCCAGACTCTGTCATGTCTGTCACATGTGCTCAGTGTGAACCTGCTTTCATCTGTGAAGAGCCCAAGGCGCCAGTGGCAAATTTACAAATCCTGGTGTTCTCTGGCAAATGCCAAGCGTCCTGCACGGTGTTGGACTGTGAGCACAACCCCCATCTGTGGACGTCGGGCCCTCATACCATCCTCATGGAGTCGGTTTCTAACCGTTTGTGCAGACACATGCACATTTGTGGCCTGCTGGAGGTCATTTTGCAGGGCTCTGGCAGTGCTCCTCCTTTTCCTTCTTGCACAAAGGCGGGGGTAGCGGTCCTGCTGCTGGGTTGTTGCCCTCCTACGGCCTCCTCCACGTCTCCTGGTGTACTGGCCTGTCTCCTGGTAGTGCCTCCAGCCTCTGGACACTACGCTGACAGACACAGCAAACCTTCTTGCCACAGCTCGCATTGATGTGCCATCCTAGATGAGCTGCACTACCTGAGCCACTTGTGTGGGTTGTAGAGTCCGTCTCATGCTACCACGAGTGTGAAAGGACCACCAACATTCAAAAGTGACCAAAACATCAGCCAGAAAGCATAGGTACTGAGAAGTGGTCTGTGGTCCCCACCTGCAGAACCACTCCTTTATAGGGCGGGTCTTGCTAATTGCCTCTCATTTCTACCTGTTGTCTATTCCATTTACACAACAGCAGGTGAAATTGATTCACAATCCGTGTTCCTAACTGAACAGGTTGGTTTCACAGAAGTGTTTTGAGAACAAACAGTTTCAGTTACACAAGCATACATTATCATTACTTAATTAGAGAAAATAATAATTAATAATACCCTTTATTGATTATGAATCATTCCAATACCCAATTTCCTTTACAAGCGCTGAAAGGAAAAGTCTATTGGAGTAGGCTAAATTATGTTTCATGTTAGAGTGATATTTTAAAGATTACCGAGCAAGGACAGAAAGGACAAGACAGAAAGTACATACATTTGAACTTAAGTGCCTAAAAAGGGCAAGTGAAGATAAATGTTACTGTACTCACAAGTATACAAATGGGTTACACTGGTTTAATTAATTGCCTGAAAGTTTGACAATAAGCAAATAATGGCATAGAAAATGAGTTTAAAAAAGGTGATAATGAGGAGATAATACCGTATGAAATAAGACAAAAGTAAAATATACTGAACATATTATATGGCCTGACATACCAAGTTCACAGGTCAATAAGATCTGTTTGTCAGATCTTTCAGACGATGTAAGAATCAGGAGATACAGCCATACAAACTAAGACCAATGCACTGTATGCATAGTACATTAAATCGCCTGACATGCCAAGTTCACAGGTCAATAAAAAAAAATTTCTACAGTAAAAACTCTTCTTCTTCTGGATTCATACAGTCACTTACATGGTCAACTAAACCTGCTTGTCAGATCTTTGAGACAATGTAAGAATCAGGAAATACTGCCATACAAACTAAGACAAATGTACTATATGCACATTACATTCTATCGCCTGACATGCCAACTTCACAGGACGAATATAAAAATATTCTACAGTAAAAAACCTTCTTCTTCTGGATTTTTACAGTCACTTATGTGCTCAAGTACATCTGCTTGTCAGATCTCTGAGACGATGTAAGAATCAGGAGATACTGCCATATAAACTAAGACCAATGCACTGTATGCACAGTACATTATCTCCTGACGTCAACTTCACAGGTCAATAAAAAAATATTCTACAGTAAAAAACCTTCTTCTTCTAGATTTATACAGTCACTTATGTGGTCAATCAAACCTGATTGTCAGATCTCTGAGACAATGTAAGAATCAGGAGATACAGCCATACAAACTAAGACCATTGCACTATATGCACATTACATTCTATCGCCTGACATGCCAAGTTCACAGGTCAATTAAAAAAATATTCTACAGTAAAAAACCTTCTTCTTCTGGATTTATACAGTCACTTATATGGTCAACTAAACCTGCTTGTCAGATCTCTGAGACGATGTAAGAATCAGGAGATACAGCCATACAAACTAAGACAAATGTACTGTATGCACAGTACATTATCGCCTGACATGTCAACTTCACAGGTCAATAAAAAAAATATTCTACAGTAAAAAACCTTCTTCTTCTGGATTTATACAGTCACTTATATGGTCAACTAAACCTGCTTGTCAGATCTCTGAGACGATGTAAAAATCAGGAGATATAGCCATACAAACTAAGACCATTGCACTATATGCACATTACATTCTATCGCCTGACATGCCAAGTTCACAGGTCAATTAAAAAAATATTCTACAGTAAAAAACCTTCTTCTTCTAGATTTATACAGTCACTTATGTGGTCAATCAAACCTGATTGTCAGATCCCTGAGACAATGTAAGAATCAGGAGATACAGCCATACAAACTAAGACAATTGCACTATATGCACATTACATTCTATCGCCTGACATGCCAACTTCACAGGACGATTATAAAAATATTCTACAGTAAAAACTCTTCTTCTTCTGGATTTATACAGTCACTTATATGGTCAATCAAACCTGCTCGTCAGATTTCTGACACGATGTAAGAATCAGGAGATACAGCCATAGAAACGTACAATACATTTTATCGCGGCGACATAATGAAACTACCGCTTTATTTTTTTAAGGTGGAACGGAAAGTGCGAATAAGACACTGGCGAATAAGGAACCAACTTCAGCCTCGTACATGTCTGGCAATTAAGCAGTGTACCTGTGAGAAGGTGACATTCACGTAAAGCGGCTACACATACGTTAACTACATACAGGAAACACTAGCTTTCTGTGCTGAACAAACAAACATTCTCTCTACAGGAGAATGACCAAACTTTTTGCAAAGTAAGTCAGCATAGGCTCTGTAGAATCAATATAATTTTAAATGAACTTGTGCTGGCAAAATAATGACACGTTGACAGTAGACAAATAATAATAACAATAATACACATATGCATATACACATACAGCACATACATAAAACACAGGAGCAAAGCCATATAATGAGATTAGATTAGAGAAATCTGGTGTGAGATGATTCTTGCATTTTTCAAGTTTTTTAATCTACTTAATGATTCTTAATTAATTCAATTCATGGGCAGTCATGGCCTGGCGGTTAGGGAACTGGTCTTGTGCCCGGAGGGTCGTGGGTTCAATTCCCAGACAGGCCATGACTGAGGTGCCCTTGAGCAAGGCACCTAACCCCAACTGCTCCCCGGGCGCCGGGCTAGGGCTGCCCACCGCTCTGGGCACGTGTGATCCACAGCCCCCTAGTAATCACTAGTGTGTGTGTGTGTTCTGACTGCACAGATGGGTTAAAAGTGGAGGACAAATTTCGATTGGGGTGTAAAAATCACAATTGACAAAATATGGCACATTTCATTTCAAATTTTCATTTCAATCATAAAGAGAAAAAAAGAATGCTTTTAACCACTCCACTTACTGTAGTGAATGTGGTATTTTTACTACATTTATGGCATCAGAGAAATCTGAACTTTTCTGAAGTCTTCAGCATAAAGTAAAATGGTATCAAAAGAAAGAATGTTAAGTTTGAGATTAATTGAGTTTCTAGTGTCCATGCAAAAACTTTGTGAATATT